>NC_064860.1:26592500-26805010 GCF_024139225.1 Suncus etruscus | reverse complement strand
ACAGAGTTGAAAATCACAAGGCCGAGTTTGAGCTGAAATAAGAGTAGAAAGATTTAAAATCTACGAACTGAAAACAAAAACCAGAAACAGGCTTCTAACTTTTTTTTTTTTTTTTTTTTTTTTTTTTTGGTTTTTTTGGGCCACACCCGGTAAAGCTCAGGGGTTACTCCTGGCTATGCGCTCAGAAGTCGCTCCTGGCTTGGGGGACCATATGGGACGCCGGGGGATCGAACCGCGGTCCGTCTCCTAGGCTAGCGCAGGTAAGGCAGGCACCTTACCTCCAGCGCCACCGCCCGGCCCCTAACTTTTTTTTTTTAACTTGACTGCTTGATCGATTGATTTTTGGGTCACATAACGTGACACCAGGGGACACTCCTGGCTCTGCACTCAGAAATCGCTCCTGGCAGGCTGGGGGGACCCTATGGGATGCCAGAAATTGAACCGGGTCCCTCCCAGATTGGCTGCATGCAAGGCAAACGCCCTATCGCTGTGCTATCATCTCTCAGGCCCCTGTCTTCTAACTCTTGATGCGCCTATTGCTGCTCCTTCTGTTTCTTGGCCTCATGTTGTGATCTTTTCTTATGTGTCTATGGGAGGACTGAGACTGGAGGTTGGGCTCTAACTACAATGCCCAGTGGTCACATCTGCACACAAGCAACCATCAGTGGTGTCGACAGGGGAAGGAGGATTGGCAGCCGGTAAGGCAATATTTTCTGCCTTTACTGTTATTACTTTTTAGAAATAAAACACTGTGTGCTCTTTAGTACTGAATGATTCCATTTCAGCCATATAGCATTCTAGAACTCTTTCCCTCATCAGTGTCCACCAGTGTGCCCAGTTGTCTTTCTTTCTGCTTCCCGGTTTGATTTTAAATTTCTAGTTTATTTGTTTTACATTTTTTGTATGTGTTTAATTGTAAAAAAAAAAAACAAAAACAAAAACGTGCCAACAAAAATTCAAGAAAAGAAAAGACAGGAAGTTTAAGAAGTGCCTTTGGGAATGAGGGAACCGGAAAGCCTGTCTAGAGTACAGATGGGGATGGGGTGGGATGAAGGGAGATTTGAGACATTGGTGGTGGGAATGTTGTACTGGCAAAGGGGGGTTGTTCTTTACATGACTGAAACCTAATCACAATCATGTTTGTAATCAAGATATTTAAATAAAGATATTATAAAAATAAAAGAAGTACCTTTGCTTTGCTTCCCATTTCTCAAGCTCAAGTTCCATTAAGTGTCTCAAATGTCAAAGTGTGATCATCACCCTTGTCATCTTAAAGTTTTTCATGAGCATTGAAATAAAAATCAGGTTAGAGGAGCAACATGCTCTAGAGATAAGCCTCTAGCTTTTCTAAACCATTTAACTGATCTGAGAATGTCTGATTCCAGGTTCTGAAAGTCCACTGAGAAGATTTGTAAAGTATGAAAGATCAAAGGTACTAGGAAATCACAAATGAATTAGATTCACCTGCACTCTCACAATCAAAACTTTCTATTTTTACGAAATGTGTCATATGCCACAGCCAAAACCCTGTGTAGAAACCACTCAGCCCTACAACTAATCTCATAAAGAATGACAAGTAGCCGAATCTTCCCAAGTGGGACCAGTCTACAGGCTGAAATCTCAGGGGCATTCTTGGCAGAAGGTGGGCAGAGTCCCTCCCTAGCCCTCACATGACTGGGAAATTCAGCAGCCCCTGCCCCTCCCCCAACATCTTGCCAGCAATGAAACATCTTAGCTCCACAACTGAGCCAATCAACTGCCAAGATACCAAATCAATGATTGGGTAATATGTCCAAATTCCATAATAACGCCAACCCAGTAGGATCGCAGCAAATCCCATGGGAAATTTCATAGCAGACCCCAATATCCAATTGGTCTAAACAGTAACACAGAAGACTCAACCTGCCTTAACCAGCACAATACATTCTCAGAAAATGACAGTAGGCACACCATAGTGAGATGTGACAAGCATTACAAATGATCTCTCATTGATCTGAAGTCTTGATCATTGCATTTGCCTTTGTGTTGTAAGAAACGCAATGGAGTAAGTTTGTTTGTGCTTGCAAGTAGGTGGCTGGGGTTGTAGGTGGGAAACAGGGAACAGTGGTAAGGGGAAGATCACAAGAGTAGTGGATTGGGATTGGTGGTAGAATATTGAATGCATGAAACAACTGTATTAGGAACCATCGGTTAATAAGTGTGTTATAACAAGTAAATAAAAATATTTTTTGAATAAGCAAAAGAATCCCAGGAGATTTTATCTATGTCATGAAATCAAAAACATGACAAGAATACAATACAAAAACCCCTTTCTCACACCTATATTTATTGCAGCACTATCCACAATAGCCAGGCTCTGGAAACATCCAAGAAGCCCTTCAGCAGACGAATGGCCAAAGAAACTGTGATATATATATACACAATGGAATATTTTGCAGTCGTCAGGAGAGATGAAGTCATAAAATTTTCCTACACATGGATGTACATGGAATCTATCATGCTGGGTGAAGTAAATCAGAGGGGGAGAGAGAGAGAGAGTCTGAAGAGTCTCACTCATCTATGGGTTTTAAGAAAAATAAAAGTCATTTTCCAACAATCCTCAAAGGCAATGAGAGGAGGGCTGAAACTTCCAGCTCACATCATGAAGCTCACCACAAAGAGTGGTGAGTGCAGTTATAGAAATAACTACACAGAAACTACCATAGTCATGTGAATGAATGAGGGAACTGGAAAGCCTGTCTGGATTACAGGTGGGGGTTGGGTGAGATCGAGGGAGATTTGGGACATTGGTGGTGGGAATGTTGCACTGGTGAATGGGGTATTCTTCACATGACTGAAACCTAATCACAATCATATATGTAATCAAGATGTTTAAATAAAGAAAAAAATGGCTGAGGTGGCCATACTAATAAAGAAAAAAGAAGTAGGGAACATAAAATAAATAGTATCATGAGTTGTTGTGCATTGCACACAGTCACCTAGGTGGATACCACATATGGACCCCAGGCCCCTCTAAGAGTGATCTCTGAGTGGGGTTGGGAATAAATCCTGAGCACTGTCATACATGGACCAAAATTTAAAATGAGGCAAAAGAAGAGAAGAAAATCAGTGTCAACTGCCACTGGAAAGTCAAGTCTATTGTCTTCGCTGGACAGAAGCCCTAAGATTTGCCTGGAAAGCAGCTGCGGTTCATCCTCCCTGGATGACTCTGCCAGGTCATGAGAGAAGAAAAACACCTTCTCATCTGGGCAGCACAGCATCTGTGCAACATCTGTCCAGCATCCATTTACCCATGCCTCCAGTAAGTGGGCCGGTGACCATGGTACAGTCACACCATTCTTGAGCATATAAATTGCTTTGGCCATCAGAACCAATGCTGCATGTCACATGAGCTAACCTGAGGAACACATGTGAATCCAAGCTCTGTTGTTGCTTGGAGTAGCAAACTGGAGAGGGCAGGATGGTGTTGAGCAGAGACAAACCATCCCACCCTGCTGTCTTGAGTTCCTTGAGTCCCCACTTGACCCACTCAGCAGCCAGGGCAAAGGCTTAAGCTTTAGCTTGGTGTCACCCCTTATTTTGTTCACCATTCTGTAAAGACCTTGCCATGCTGGCTTCCTAGCAAACTGGTCACTTTCTTGCCTTGGAAGATGGTTGGAGGGAGGAGAATGTGCAGTGAGGGAGAAGAAGGAGGAAGAAATGAACAGCACCTGCAGATTTTGGTGATCATTTACATCTCCAGCTCACATGGGATAGAGCACTTTTCCAAATGCTAGGCAGGCTTCAGGAATAATACTTACTGCTGTATAGCATTGAGGCCTTTGCATCCACAATTTTGTCTTGAATTGTCTGCGTTACTTTTTCTTCAGTTAGTTTAGAGGCAGTATTGAAAATGTTCCTTATAGTCACACCAAATTCATCTGCTTCACGCTTGCCATGTCTTGCTGAAATGGATGGGCTAGATGGGCGAAATGGGAAATAAAACGATCATTTGGAGAACCGAATGGAGGAACCAACAGTCTGCAAAAGCATCTAGACTCCCAAATCTGCCAGCTCCAGTCTCCACCTAGACTGGCTCCAGTTGGGGACTCTAAAATGGAATTACAATGAGATAGCCTATGACAAAGCTGAAGATTTCTACTTGATATACAGGGCATCTCTATTTGAAATGGGAGATCAGTTTTGGCTAGAACAATGTCCTGTAGGAGAACATTTATAAAAATGATGAACAGTCCTTTTTAGAATATGGAATCTTAAAATGTTTTCAGCGATGGCATGCTGAGATTGAGGCAATAGTCTGGCAGGATTCATGCTTGCCTGGCATGCAGCTGACCAGGATTGGATCTCCAGACCCCCATCTGCTTCCCTGTGCACTGCCAGGAGTGATTCCTAAGTTCAGAGCCAGGAGTAAGTCATGACAGCTGCTGTTCAAGGCAGACCCCAAGAGAGAGAAACAAAAGGAGCAGAACATGTAACATTTGCCATAGTATCATAGAAAAACACTTTTGGGATTCTAGCTGAGCTTCCATCACTTAAACGTGTTCTTTGGGAGGCAGAGGGGTATGTGTTCCTGAGCAGGGAGAGCACAGCAATCATTCAGATAGAATGTGGATCACTCCCATGGATGGAGTTGAGGGTAGCATGCTGAGTGAAGTCAGCCAGAACAAGAGAGACAGACCCAGAGGTTGCTCTCCCCTATGTGTGCTATGAGGAAGCATCAAAGCGGGGGAAATGCAAGGCCAAAGCCAGTTGAAGTGGTCTACATTACATGGCAGAGCACTGTGCTAGGATGGCGCAGGGGGTGAGATGGCTTTAGGCAAGCAGGAGAGTGGGGGGGGGGGGGACTCTGAGGCAATGGTGGAGGGAAATAGTCACTCCTGTGGGGTCGTGGGGCGAGGTTTTGCAATGCTGTATTCACAAAACCCTATCACTGCTGGATTTCGGAAATCGCAAATCAGAGACGAAAAGAAGAACAACTATTTTTTCAAAGAGGACATCTGAATCATTCCCGGAAGTGGTAGGAAGTCGGCACATGGGGCTGTACATGACCAGAGAAGTGCCAAGGGAAGACGCTTGAGTCATGTCCCATCCAATTGAGAACCTGCTGTTGACAAGTGTTTTCTCTACAGCCGGTACTTGCCTTGTGGATATGCCATAAGTTCAGTGCCAACGTCAAATGACCCCAAGTCCAAAGAGCTATGCTCCAAAATAGTGATATGACTAATGAGGAGGACTTGTAACAATTAAGATAAACACACAAGCTCCCTAACTGATCTGTGGTCATCATTTTGAAGATGTTGTATGTATTTGTCCTGATGAATACTTTTGCCTGTATTCCATTTTAACTTTGGAATAATTATTGAAACAGGTCACATACGCAAGCCCAGAAAATTCAAGACACGGATCAAATTCTGGTTTTAGTGACCATCAGAAAAAAAAGTTTATGCAACATATGTTTGAAACAAATTTTTGCCTCACACTGACACTAGACGCTCAGGGATTACTCCTGGTTTTGTGCTCACATGTCACTCTTGGTTGTGCTTGAGGGAGAAATGTGAGGCCATTTACTGGAACCTAAGTTGGCCGGCTGAAATGCAACCAAACATCTTAGCCATTGTGTAACATTATTGGTCCAAGAATCTGAAATTTTCGATTTTAAGTTCTTGTCATGGAAGGATTTGGAGGTGGCAGTCGAATCCACAGAACATTGAGGAAAAGTTCCAGGGTAGTGTGTCACAAGGTCTCAGTTACATAGATGAGGTATTAAAAGTTTAGAGAGGTTAAAATCGGGCCTCATGGTGGCAACTCAGATGTTACAGTTAGTGAGATGCCTTGTTTAGCAAATGCTGACCACATTCAATCCTCAGCATCCTACCGGTTTCTCTGAGCACCACCAGATTCTGAGTGAAAGCCGGTAGTAAGTCCTGAACATCACCAGTTGTGGCCCCAAATCAAAACAGAACAAATTATGCCCCATCACCCAAGACCAGGTTGGAAGTATCCATGTGGCTGATGCCACCAAAGATGACAGTTTCTGTTCTTACAGTTATTGAGTCATCCCTGCCTAAGGAAGTCCTTGCTGTCCATACACCCAAGCCACATACTGGAAACAAACCAGGCTCTCAAGCCACTGTCTAATGCTTACCTTAGGGTTCTGGTACTGAGATTTCAATGGCCAAATGCTGGTGAACTCTTAGTCTTAGCTGGCCTCCTACTTACTAATCACAGGCATCTCTTATGCACTGCCTACTCAGAACTCACCACCATAAGGAAGACTTCTCTCAGTGCTAAAATGCAAATATACACACCCAGGCAGTTTTCTTTTTTCTTATTCCACGAAAGGTTTGCCAAGGCACATGAAAATAGTTGCTCTAGTAGTGCCATGAAATATTAGTACAGACCAGAAAGATAACTCCACAAAAGCAGCACATGTTTTCTGTGCAAGAGGTCTGAATTTGGTGCCTGGATCACCGCTAGTAGTAACTCTGGAGCCCAGAGCTGGAAGCATCTATTGAGGTCAGGTGTGGTCCCAAAACACAAATACATATATCTAAAAACATAAGAGCTGCTCTTTTGGCATAGTCCTATTCACTTTCCATCTTTTTCTCCTTGGCCTACTTTGGAGAAATCAGGAGAAATATCGAACTTTTTGTACATCTTTTGCCTCTTGGATCATCTAAATGTACCCACTCCACAAGAGTCTTGCATAGTCAATTTTCCTACAACAGCTTTTTCACACTGAATCGTGTTCATAGCTGCACTAGAGTGGTCAGGTGTGCAAAGGTTTCCTCACTAGCCTTTCGTCAGTATGAATGATTAGACAATGAGAGACTTTGGTTCTCCTTGAAACACTGCAGATGGTGTCTATGTGATTATTGTTGTTGTTATATTATTATTAAAATTATTATCATTAATTTGGGACACACCTGATGATGCTCAAGGGTTACTGCTGGATGTGAACTCTGGAACTACTCCTGGTAGTACCTGAGTGGCCTTATGGGGTGCAGGGGATTGAGTCCGATTTGTTCTTAGCCACTGCATTACCACATCAGCTGCCAAGTGATTGTGGTGGGACCAAAGGGCATCCAGAGCCACAGTGGTGCCCTTGCACAATGTGTGCATGTTTCTGACTAGCCAACCACAGACAGCACCTCACTCCCAGATTACAGCCTTTTATCCAGGCCAGTGTGACATCAGATGCTGGTCTCTCCATTGGGTTTAAGTTTGACAACACCCTTTTGGCTTGCAACAGGACCTGTAGGTCCTAATATTTCCAAGTAACGCATCTGCCCAGAGATCACTTACCTTACTTTCACAATGATGGTTTGTCCATAAGTATCCTCGCCAAATGCACCTGAAAACTGTAGGGAACAGATTTGTTAACAAGTACTAAGCAGGATTTGATACTGTTTGGTTTTAACATTCAATGCATCCTCAGGCTCAGGGGTGTCAATATATATTGTTCACCACAGGAGTGACTGTTGACCAGCAGCCACAAACAGCCTGCTCTTGGTAACAGCCTTTCTGAACCTCTGGTTCATCAAGTTCAGATTAAAGGATCTCCAGATGATTTCTTCTAGATGCTACTCTTTTTTTTTTCTTTTAATGGAACAAAGTCTTAGTCCTTACTTGAAGTTGCACTGCCTCATTCTGACTATGCTCTGCATAATACCACAGTGTTTTCGAGCTAAGTGAGTGGCTCTGCTCTGATACCAAAAAAAATATGGACTCAAAGACATATACATACATACTTCTTGTGTAAGGACAGATGGAAGACAGTAGTGGCAGGTATCATAGCTCACAACTCAATGTGATTTCTTTTTAGTTTGATGAGCGGTGCTATAGTGGTGAAAAACTATCCTCTGCTCACCTCTCAGTGTCACAACTTCCTAAACCTATCTCCCCTGCACTTCAGTGTATCATCTTGGCCCTACTCCTAAAAATCTAAATAATGTTGTAAGACTACACCAAATACTTAGTTGAGCTAGTAAAGCAAAGCTACTTGATTTCAGCATGCAGCAGAAAGACAAAAGAATAAAAAAAGAACAAAGGAAGGGACAAGAAATGTAACCCTGGTTCATGTATCTATGGTCCATTTTGACATTTTTGACAATGAGATAAAAAGACCATTATATATCTTAAAATTTGCTAGGGTAGATGGAGTGCCTCATGAAGACATTCCTTTGATCTGTTTTGGCCTTGTTTTGGAGCCACACCCAGTTGTGCTCAGGGTTTACTTCTCATTCTAAGCTTAGGAGTCAGCTCCAGGTGGGGTTCAGGAGACCAGAAGCGATTCTAGGGAATGAACCTGGGACACAGTCAAAGTGGTCTCATGCAGGGCAAGTGTCTCAACTTCTGTAGCATCTCTCCGTGCAATCTAGATTATATTTCTTTATCTATGCTAGTGTAGAAACTTAGGCACAGTTGAATTTTAAAAGAAAAAAGCAACTTTACATTAATCTTCAACAGTGGGAAATAGTTTATTTTAAAACATGATTATATGCCAGAGTGATGGTACAGCGGGCAGGGTGTTTACTTTGCATGCACCGACTGGGTTTGATCCCAGGCATTTCAAATGGTCCCGTAAGTCTGCCAGGAGTGATTTTGAGCTCAAAGTCAGGAGTAACTCCTGAATACTTCTGGGTGTGTCCCATAAGCTAACCCCCCAAAAGAAAGAAAAATGATGATATTATATGTCCCCTCAACTTATTTTGAATCACGATGTAAACACAGCTAGGCAAAATCGCTCAAACTTCTGTCGGCTTCTTTAACTGCTCTCGGACATGATCCTCAGGAGCACAGACACACACACACACACACACACACACACACACACACACTCACACACAGAACTAGGGAGCCTTAGTTCCCATAAGAGGAACCAGGAACCTAGCAAGCTCTCCATACTGGAGACAAATTTTTCCTATTTGCAGAAAAGATTCTGCTGTTTTGGAGTGTAGTTTTGAGTTTCTACCTCTGCATTCTGAAACTCAATGCAGTAAGGAAGACTTAGAGAAGAAGGTTGCAAAATACTTACAAACTTAGTTATGTTCTCATGTAAGTTTTGATAAGCCAAAGACGTCTTGTTTTCTAAATCAGGTACATATGGTGAATTGATTATAAGTTTTCCAGAGAATACATCTCCTGCAATAAAAAAAATCCTTTTATCCTGTTCAATGTTGGAGATCATTTTTTATTCCTTTGAGAAATGGATTATTTCTTAAATTTCTAAAGTGTATTTGATGAATCTACAGGAAATCTAGTACTGAAAAGGTTACCTTGAGTACATTTAGTCTCACACACATATACTCATTTTGGTGTTTTACTCCAAGTTCTTTTTTTTTTTTTTTCATGCATGCATCGTTTACATGATTCTGATTCCTAACTAGCATTAGGATTATAATTTATAAAATCTTTTAAATTCATTACTACTTATTAATTATTTTTCCAACTCTTTACTCTCTCTGCTTAAGTCTTGACTTGAAAGTATAAGAAGCATTGCGAAAACTGTTCTTTTTACTGATGTAGTCATTTTCTGTTGCTGGAGTTTGAAGTTTCATTTGTTCTAAAGGAAAATCCTTTACAGGACCACAATCAACTCCTTGCAGGACCATTCTCTGAGGTCATCTGATGAGAGCAATGAAATAAAATAGGAGTTTAAACACATCACTCTCACTGGTGGCTTTGCAAAATCTTTTGTGCCTGAGACCAATGCACTGTACTTGGTTCCTGAAAATGACCTGCTCTGACACATGCTGGGTGTTTCTCATTCAGGATACAGAAAGAAGCTCAGAAAGCCTCATAACTCTGAACGCAGATTTTGCCAAAAGAATGTTTGACCAAGGGCGTGTTCCCCTAGACTGAAGGCCCACGTAGAGACCAGAGGGCCCTGTGGTCACTGACTGAGGGATTTTCTGGGATGGGTGAGGCTAGCACATCCTGTGGCCAGCAACTGAGGAGAGAGGCTCCAGGGCTGCCTGCTCTTGTGGTGCTGGGTAGGTGACAGTGCTCAGTCTCTGTCTCCAGAAATGGCACCGCTTCCTCTTCCTATTTATGTGGTCCTTGCACTTTTCCTTTTCTGCTTCTTGGCAAGAGCGGTAGGTGCCCAAAACTTACTTCTGGCTTTGCACTCATGGACTAGGGCTGCTGGGGCTTGGGGGGCCATGTGGGAAGCAGGGTTCTGAAGAGGCCAACTGTGTGCAAGGCAAGGATCCTACTTACTGTACTCTTGCTCAGACCCCATCCCTGCACATTTTCAGGGACTTGGACACTTGTCCTTCTCACTTGGTCCTTAGAGAAACACACTCTGGCAGAGGCCAAGGGAAGGAACACAGGCTCCAGACCATGAACCTCGCACCTCCTTCTGACCTGCTCTGTTTCCTCCTGTGTCCACAAAGTGCCTGTTTCCTGCTTGGCTGTCATCATGGATTCCAACCTTCCCCCACCGCAATACTTTGTGTGCGTTTTTTCTTTTTGTTGGTTTGTTCTGGTTTTTGCTTCAAGTCAGCTGTGCTCGGGACTTCTATTTGGCTCCGTGCACAGGTGTTGTTCCTGGAAGTGCTTGGAAAACTGGAGGAGGAGGAGCTGGGCATCAAACACAGACTATCCTCATTGCGCGGCTGCATGTTAGCCCTATGCTACCTCTATGGTCTTCCAGTAGCTCTTTTTGAAATACGGTACTCTGCTTTGATTCATGTTTTGTTGGTAAAGAGCCAACCCCAGAAATTTCCCACAGTGCCTTGGGGTGCAAATTCTGTTATTATTTGGGATTTTCCATTCCACTTTAGCTGTGAGATGCAGCAATTCAGAGATTGTCTCTCAATTTGTGGAGCCACATTGGGTGCTGCTTTGGGGCTACTCCAAGCTCAGTGCTCAGAGTACATTCCTGTTGGTGTCCCGGTATCCGTACAGTGCAGTGGATGGAATTGAACCGGTTAAGTGCCAAGCAAGTGCCTTAGCTCCCATACTATGTTCCAGCAGGGTTCACATCTGAAACTCACCTTCATGACATTCGCCATTTCTGGGGTATGTTTTGTCTGGACACTGGCAGAAGGAAGTATTATACAGATTGACACACGAAGCATCTTTACTACAGAGTTGAAAATCACAAGGCCGAGTTTGAGCTGAAATAAGAGTAGAAAGATTTAAAATCTACGAACAGAAAACAAAAACCAGAAACAGGCTTCTAACTTTTTTTTTTTTTTTTTTTTTTTTTGGTTTTTTTGGGCCACACCCGGTAAAGCTCAGGGGTTACTCCTGGCTATGCGCTCAGAAGTCGCTCCTGGCTTGGGGGACCATATGGGACGCCGGGGGATCGAACCGCGGTCCGTCTCCTAGGCTAGCGCAGGTAAGGCAGGCACCTTACCTCCAGCGCCACCGCCCGGCCCCTAACTTTTTTTTTTTAACTTGACTGCTTGATCGATTGATTTTTGGGTCACATAACGTGACACCAGGGGACACTCCTGGCTCTGCACTCAGAAATCGCTCCTGGCAGGCTGGGGGGACCCTATGGGATGCCAGAAATTGAACCGGGTCCCTCCCAGATTGGCTGCATGCAAGGCAAACGCCCTATCGCTGTGCTATCATCTCTCAGGCCCCTGTCTTCTAACTCTTGATGCGCCTATTGATGCTCCTTCTGTTTCTTGGCCTCATGTTGTGATCTTTTCTTATGTGTCTATGGGAAGACTGAGACTGGAGGTTGGGCTCTAACTACAATGCCCAGTGGTCACATCTGCACACAAGCAACCATCAGTGGTGTCGACAGGGGAAGGAGGATTGGCAGCCGGTAAGGCAATATTTTCTGCCTTTACTGTTATTACTTTTTAGAAATAAAACACTGTGTGCTCTTTAGTACTGAATGATTCCATTTCAGCCATATAGCATTCTAGAACTCTTTCCCTCATCAGTGTCCACCAGTGTGCCCAGTTGTCTTTCTTTCTGCTTCCCGGTTTGATTTTAAATTTCTAGTTTATTTGTTTTACATTTTTTGTATGTGTTTAATTGTAAAAAAAAAAAAAACAAAAACAAAAACGTGCCAACAAAAATTCAAGAAAAGAAAAGACAGGAAGTTTAAGAAGTGCCTTTGGGAATGAGGGAACCGGAAAGCCTGTCTAGAGTACAGATGGGGATGGGGTGGGATGAAGGGAGATTTGAGACATTGGTGGTGGGAATGTTGTACTGGCAAAGGGGGGTTGTTCTTTACATGACTGAAACCTAATCACAATCATGTTTGTAATCAAGATATTTAAATAAAGATATTATAAAAATAAAAGAAGTACCTTTGCTTTGCTTCCCATTTCTCAAGCTCAAGTTCCATTAAGTGTCTCAAATGTCAAAGTGTGATCATCACCCTTGTCATCTTAAAGTTTTTCATGAGCATTGAAATAAAAGTCAGGTTAGAGGAGCAACATGCTCTAGAGAAAAGCCTCTAGCTTTTCTAAACCATTTAACTGATCTGAGAATGTCTGATTCCAGGTTCTGAAAGTCCACTGAGAAGATTTGTAAAATATGAAAGATCAAAGGTACTAGGAAATCACAAATGAATTAGATTCACCTGCACTCTCACAATCAAAACTTTCTATTTTTACAAAATGTGTCATATGCCACAGCCAAAACCCTGTGTAGAAACAACTCAGCCCTACAACTAATCTCATAAAGAATGACAAGTAGCCGAATCTTCCCAAGTGGGACCAGTCTACAGGCTGAAATCTCAGGGGCATTCTTGGCAGAAGGTGGGCAGAGTCCCTCCCTAGCCCTCACATGACTGGGAAATTCAGCAGCCCCTGCCCCCTCCCCCATCATCTTGCCAGCAATGAAACATCTCAGCTCCACAACATCTGAGCCAATCAACTGCCAAGATACCAAATCAATGATTGGGTAATATGTCCAAATTTCATAATAACGCCAACCCAGTAGGATCGCAGCAAATCCCATGGGAAATTTCATAGCAGACCCCAAAATCCAATTTGTCTAAACAGTAACACAGAAGACTCAACCTGCCTTAACCAGCACAATACATTCTCAGAAAATGACAGTAGGCACACCATAGTGAGATGTGACAAGCATTACAAATGATCTCTCATTGATCGGAAGTCTTGATCATTGCATTTGCCTTTGTGTTGTAAGAAACGAAATGGAGTAAGTTGTTTGTGCTTGCAAGTAGGTGGCTGGGGTTGTAGGTGGGAAACAGGGAACAGTGGTAAGGGGAAGATCACAAGAGTAGTGGATTGGGATTGGTGGTAGAATATTGAATGCATGAAACAACTGTATTAGGAACCATTGGTTAATAAGGGTGTTATAACAAGTAAATAAAAATATTTTTTGAATAAGCAAAAGAATCCCAGGAGATTTTATCTATGTCATGAAATCAAAAACATGACAAGAATACAATACAAAAACCCCTTTCTCACACCTATATTTATTGCAGCACTATCCACAATAGCCAGGCTCTGGAAACAACCAAGAAGCCCTTCAACAGACGAATGGCCAAAGAAACTGTGATATATATACACAATGGAATATTTGCAGTCGTCAGGAGAGATGAAGTCATAAAATTTTCCTACACATGGATGTACATGGAATCTATCATGCTGGGTGAAGTAAATCAGAGGGGGAGAGAGAGAGAGAGAGTCTGAAGAGTCTCACTCATCTATGGGTCTTAAGAAAAATAAAAGTCATTTTCCAACAATCCTCAAAGGCAATGAGAGGAGGGCTGAAACTTCCAGCTCACATCATGAAGCTCACCACAAAGAGTGGTGAGTGCAGTTATAGAAATAACTACACAGAAACTACCATAGTCATGTGAATGAATGAGGGAACTGGAAAGCCTGTCTGGATTACAGGTGGGGGTTGGGTGAGATCGAGGGAGATTTGGGACATTGGTGGTGGGAATGTTGCACTGGTGAATGGGGTATTCTTCACATGACTGAAACCTAATCACAATCATATATGTAATCAAGATGTTTAAATAAAGAAAAAAATGGCTGAGGTGGCCATACTAATAAAGAAAAAGAAGTAGAGAACATAAAATAAATAGTATCATGAGTTGTTGTGCATTGCACACAGCCACCTACGTGGATACCACATATGGACCCCAGGCCCCTCTAAGAGTGACCTCTGAGTGGGGTTGGGAATAAATCCCGAGCACTGTCATACATGGACCAAAATTTAAAATGAGGCAAAAGAAGAGAAGAAAATCAGTGTCAACTCCACTGGAAAGTCCAGTCTATTGTCTTCGCTGGACAGAAGCCCTAAGATTTGCCTGGAAAGCAGCTGCGGTTCATCCTCCCTGGATGACTCTGCCAGGTCATGAGAGAAGAAAAACACCTTCTCATCTGGGCAGCACAGCATCTGTGCAACATCTGTCCAGCATCCATTTACCCATGCCTCCAGTAAGTGGGCCGGTGACCATGGTACAGTCACACCATTCTTGAGCATATAAATTGCTTTGGCCATCAGAACCAATGCTGCATGTCACATGAGCTAACCTGAGGAACACATGTGAATCCAAACTCTGTTGCTGCTTGGAGTAGCAAACTGGAGAGGGCAGGATGGTGTTGAGCAGAGACAAACCATCCCACCCTGCTGTCTTGAGTTCCTTGAGTCCCCACTTGACCCACTCAGCAGCCAGGGCAAAGGCTTAAGCTTTAGCTTGGTGTCACCCCTTATTTTGTTTCACCATTCTCTGTAAAGATTACCTTGCCATGCTGGCTTCCTAGCAAACTGGTCACTTTCTTGCCTTGGAAGATGGTTGGAGGGAGGAGAATGTGCAGTGAGGGAGAAGAAGGAGGAAGAAATTAACAGCACCTGCAGATTTTGGTGATCATTTACATCTCCAGCTCACATGGGATAGAGCACTTTTCCAAATGCTAGGCAGGCTTCAGGAATAATACTTACTGCTGTATAGCATTGAGGCCTTTGCATCCACAATTTTGTCTTGAATTGTCTGCGTTACTTTTTCTTCAGTTAGTTTAGAGGCAGTATTGAAAATGTTCCTTATAGTCACACCAAATTCATCTGCTTCACGCTTGCCATGTCTTGCTGAAATGGATGGGCTAGATGGGCGAAATGGGAAATAAAACGATCATTTGGAGAACCGAATGGAGGAACCAACAGTCTGCAAAAGCATCTAGACTCCCAAATCTGCCAGCTCCAGTCTCCACCTAGACTGGCTCCAGTTGGGGACTCTAAAATGGAATTACAATGAGATAGCCTATGACAAAGCTGAAGATTTCTACTTGATATACAGGGCATCTCTATTTGAAATGGGAGATCAGTTTTGGCTAGAACAATGTCCTGTAGGAGAACATTTATAAAAATGATGAACAGTCCTTTTTAGAATATGGAATCTTAAAATGTTTTCAGCGATGGCATGCTGAGATTGAGGCAATAGTCTGGCAGGATTCATGCTTGCCTGGCATGCAGCTGACCAGGATTGGATCTCCAGACCCCCATCTGCTTCCCTGTGCACTGCCAGGAGTGACTCCTAAGTTCAGAGCCAGGAGTAAGTCATGACAGCTGCTGTTCAAGGCAGACCCCAAGAGAGAGAAACAAAAGGAGCAGAACATGTAACATTTGCCATAGTATCATAGAAAAACACTTTTGGGATTCTAGCTGAGCTGCCATCACTTAAACGTGTTCTTTGGGAGGCAGAGGGGTATGTGTTCCTGAGCAGGGAGAGCACAGCAATCATTCAGATAGAATGTGGATCACTCCCATGGATGGAGTTGAGGGTAGCATGCTGAGTGAAGTCAGCCAGAACAAGAGAGACAGACCCAGAGGTTGCTCTCCCCTATGTGTGCTATGAGGAAGCATCAAAGCGGGGGAAATGCAAGGCCAAAGCCAGTTGAAGTGGTCTACATTACATGGCAGAGCACTGTGCTAGGATGGCGCAGGGGGTGAGATGGCTTTAGGCAAGCAGGAGAGTGGGGGGGGGGACTCTGAGGCAATGGTGGAGGGAAATAGTCACTCCTGTGGGGTCGTGGGGCGAGGTTTTGCAATGCTGTATTCACAAAACCCTATCACTGCTGGATTTCGGAAATCGCAAATCAGAGACGAAAAGAAGAACAACTATTTTTTCAAAGAGGACATCTGAATCATTCCCGGAAGTGGTAGGAAGTCGGCACATGGGGCTGTACATGACCAGAGAAGTGCCAAGGGAAGACGCTTGAGTCATGTCCCATCCAATTGAGAACCTGCTGTTGACAAGTGTTTTCTCTACAGCCGGTACTTGCCTTGTGGATATGCCATAAGTTCAGTGCCAACGTCAAATGACCCCAAGTCCAAAGGGCTATGCTCCAAAATAGTGATATGACTAATGAGGAGGACTTGTAACAATTAAGATAAACACACAAGCTCCCTAACTGATCTGTGGTCATCATTTTGAAGATGTTGTATGTATTTGTCCTGATGAATACTTTTGCCTGTATTCCATTTTAACTTTGGAATAATTATTGAAACAGGTCACATACGCAAGCCCAGAAAATTCAAGACACGGATCAAATTCTGGTTTTAGTGACCATCAGAAAAAAAGTTTATGCAACATATGTTTGAAACAAATTTTTGCCTCACACTGACACTAGACGCTCAGGGATTACTCCTGGTTTTGTGCTCACATGTCACTCTTGGTTGTGCTTGAGGGAGAAATGTGAGGCCATTTACTGGAACCTAAGTTGGCCGGCTGAAATGCAACCAAACATCTTAGCCATTGTGTAACATTATTGGTCCAAGAATCTGAAATTTTCGATTTTAAGTTCTTGTCATGGAAGGATTTGGAGGTGGCCGTCGAATCCACAGAACATTGAGGAAAAGTTCCAGGGTAGTGTGTCACAAGGTCTCAGTTACATAGATGAGGTATTAAAAGTTTAGAGAGGTTAAAATCGGGCCTCATGGTGGCAACTCAGATGTTACAGTTAGTGAGATGCCTTGTTTAGCAAATGCTGACCACATTCAATCCTCAGCATCCTACCGGTTTCTCTGAGCACCACCAGATTCTGAGTGAAAGCCGGTAGTAAGTCCTGAACATCACCAGTTGTGGCCCCAAATCAAAACAGAACAAATTATGCCCCATCACCCAAGACCAGGTTGGAAGTATCCATGTGGCTGATGCCACCAAAGATGACAGTTTCTGTTCTTACAGTTATTGAGTCATCCCTGCCTAAGGAAGTCCTTGCTGTCCATACACCCAAGCCACATACTGGAAACAAACCAGGCTCTCAAGCCACTGTCTAATGCTTACCTTAGGGTTCTGGTACTGAGATTTCAATGGCCAAATGCTGGTGAACTCTTAGTCTTAGCTGGCCTCCTACTTACTAATCACAGGCATCTCTTATGCACTGCCTACTCAGAACTCACCATCATAAGGAAGACTTCTCTCAGTGCTAAAATGCAAATATACACACCCAGGCAGTTTTCTTTTTTCTTATTCCACGAAAGGTTTGCCAAGGCACATGAAAATAGTTGCTCTAGTAGTGCCATGAAATATTAGTACAGACCAGAAAGATAACTCCACAAAAGCAGCACATGTTTTCTGTGCAAGAGGTCTGAATTTGGTGCCTGGATCACCGCTAGTAGTAACTCTGGAGCCCAGAGCTGGAAGCATCTATTGAGGTCAGGTGTGGTCCCAAAACACAAATACATATATCTAAAAACATAAGAGCTGCTCTTTTGGCATAGTCCTATTCACTTTCCATCTTTTTCTCCTTGGCCTACTTTGGAGAAATCAGGAGAAATATCGAACTTTTTGTACATCTTTTGCCTCTTGGATCATCTAAATGTACCCACTCCACAAGAGTCTTGCATAGTCAATTTTCCTACAACAGCTTTTTCACACTGAATCGTGTTCATAGCTGCACTAGAGTGGTCAGGTGTGCAAAGGTTTCCTCACTAGCCTTTCGTCAGTATGAATGATTAGACAATGAGAGACTTTGGTTCTCCTTGAAACACTGCAGATGGTGTCTATGTGATTATTGTTGTTGTTATATTATTATTAAAATTATTATCATTAATTTGGGACACACCTGATGATGCTCAAGGGTTACTGCTGGATGTGAACTCTGGAACTACTCCTGGTAGTACCTGAGTGGCCTTATGGGGTGCAGGGGATTGAGTCCGATTTGTTCTTAGCCACTGCATTACCACATCAGCTGCCAAGTGATTGTGGTGGGACCAAAGGGCATCCAGAGCCACAGTGGTGCCCTTGCACAATGTGTGCATGTTTCTGACTAGCCAACCACAGACAGCACCTCACTCCCAGATTACAGCCTTTTATCCAGGCCAGTGTGACATCAGATGCTGGTCTCTCCATTGGGTTTAAGTTTGACAACACCCTTTTGGCTTGCAACAGGACCTGTAGGTCCTAATATTTCCAAGTAACGCATCTGCCCAGAGATCACTTACCTTACTTTCACAATGATGGTTTGTCCATAAGTATCCTCGCCAAATGCACCTGAAAACTGTAGGGAACAGATTTGTTAACAAGTACTAAGCAGGATTTGATACTGTTTGGTTTTAACATTCAATGCATCCTCAGGCTCAGGGGTGTCAATATATATTGTTCACCACAGGAGTGACTGTTGACCAGCAGCCACAAACAGCCTGCTCTTGGTAACAGCCTTTCTGAACCTCTGGTTCATCAAGTTCAGATTAAAGGATCTCCAGATGATTTCTTCTAGATGCTACTCTTTTTTTTTTCTTTTAATGGAACAAAGTCTTAGTCCTTACTTGAAGTTGCACTGCCTCATTCTGACTATGCTCTGCATAATACCACAGTGTTTTCGAGCTAAGTGAGTGGCTCTGCTCTGATACCAAAAAAAATATGGACTCAAAGACATATACATACATACTTCTTGTGTAAGGACAGATGGAAGACAGTAGTGGCAGGTATCATAGCTCACAACTCAATGTGATTTCTTTTTAGTTTGATGAGCGGTGCTATAGTGGTGAAAAACTATCCTCTGCTCACCTCTCAGTGTCACAACTTCCTAAACCTATCTCCCCTGCACTTCAGTGTATCATCTTGGCCCTACTCCTAAAAATCTAAATAATGTTGTAAGACTACACCAAATACTTAGTTGAGCTAGTAAAGCAAAGCTACTTGATTTCAGCATGCAGCAGAAAGACAAAAGAATAAAAAAAGAACAAAGGAAGGGACAAGAAATGTAACCCTGGTTCATGTATCTATGGTCCATTTTGACATTTTTGACAATGAGATAAAAAGACCATTATATATCTTAAAATTTGCTAGGGTAGATGGAGTGCCTCATGAAGACATTCCTTTGATCTGTTTTGGCCTTGTTTTGGAGCCACACCCAGTTGTGCTCAGGGTTTACTTCTCATTCTAAGCTTAGGAGTCAGCTCCAGGTGGGGTTCAGGAGACCAGAAGCGATTCTAGGGAATGAACCTGGGACACAGTCAAAGTGGTCTCATGCAGGGCAAGTGTCTCAACTTCTGTAGCATCTCTCCGTGCAATCTAGATTATATTTCTTTATCTATGCTAGTGTAGAAACTTAGGCACAGTTGAATTTTAAAAGAAAAAAGCAACTTTACATTAATCTTCAACAGTGGGAAATAGTTTATTTTAAAACATGATTATATGCCAGAGTGATGGTACAGCGGGCAGGGTGTTTACTTTGCATGCACCGACTGGGTTTGATCCCAGGCATTTCAAATGGTCCCGTAAGTCTGCCAGGAGTGATTTTGAGCTCAAAGTCAGGAGTAACTCCTGAATACTTCTGGGTGTGTCCCATAAGCTAACCCCCCAAAAGAAAGAAAAATGATGATATTATATGTCCCCTCAACTTATTTTGAATCACGATGTAAACACAGCTAGGCAAAATCGCTCAAACTTCTGTCGGCTTCTTTAACTGCTCTCGGACATGATCCTCAGGAGCACAGACACACACCCACACACACACACACACACTCACACACAGAACTAGGGAGCCTTAGTTCCCATAAGAGGAACCAGGAACCTAGCAAGCTCTCCATACTGGAGACAAATTTTTCCTATTTGCAGAAAAGATTCTGCTGTTTTGGAGTGTAGTTTTGAGTTTCTACCTCTGCATTCTGAAACTCAATGCAGTAAGGAAGACTTAGAGAAGAAGGTTGCAAAATACTTACAAACTTAGTTATGTTATCATGTAAGTTTTGATAAGCCAAAGACGTCTTGTTTTCTAAATCAGGTACATATGGTGAATTGATTATATGTTTTCCAGAGAATACATCTCCTGCAATAAAAAAAATCTTTTTATCCTGTTCAATGTTGGAGATCATTTTTTATTCCTTTGAGAAATGGATTATTTCTTAAATTTCTAAAGTGTATTTGATGAATCTACAGGAAATCTAGTACTGAAAAGGTTACCTTGAGTACATTTAGTCTCACACACATATACTCATTTTGGTGTTTTACTCCAAGTTCTTTTTTTTTTTTTTTCATGCATGCATCGTTTACATGATTCTGATTCCTAACTAGCATTAGGATTATAATTTATAAAATCTTTTAAATTCATTACTACTTATTAATTATTTTTCCAACTCTTTACTCTCTCTGCTTAAGTCTTGACTTGAAAGTATAAGAAGCACTGTGAAAACTGTTCTTTTTACTGATGTTGTCATTTTGTGTTGCTGAAGTTTGAAGTTTCATTTGTTCTAAAGGAAAATCCTTTACAGGACCACAATCAACTCCTTGCAGGACCATTCTCTGAGGTCATCTGATGAGAGCAATGAAATAAAATAGGAGTTTAAACACATCACTCTCACTGGTGGTTTTGCAAAATCTTTTGTGCCCAAGACCAATGCACTGTACTTGGTTCCTGAAAATGACCTGCTCTGACACATCACATGCTGGGTGTTTCTCATTCAGGATACAGAAAGAAGCTCATAAAGCCTTGGACTCCTTGGGGTTCAGCAGATTTTGCCAAAAGAATGTTTGACCAAGAGCGTGTTCCCCTACACTGAAGACCCACATAGAGACCAGAGGGCCCTGTGGTCACTGACTGAGGGATTTTCTGGGATGGGTGAGGCTAGCACCTCCTGTGGCCAGCAACTGAGGAGAGAGGCTCCAGACCTTCCTGCTCTTGTGGTGCAGGGTAGGTGACAGTGCTCAGTCTCTATCCCCAGAAATGGCACCACTTTCTATTTATGTGGTCCTTGCCGTTTCCCTTTTCTTTTTCTTGGTAACAGTGGTAGTGCCCAAAACTTACTCCTGGCTCTGCACTCTTGGACCACTGCTGCTGGGAATTGAGGGACTATGTGGGAAACAGAATTCTGAGGAGGTCAGCTGTGTGCAAGGCAAGGACCTTACTCACTGTATTGTTGCTCAGGCCTTATCCCTGCACATTTTCAGGGGCTTGGACATTTGTCCTTCTCACTTGGTCCCCAGATTAATACACTCTGGCACAGGCCAAGGGAAGGAACACAGGCCCCAGACCTTGAACCTTGCACCTCCTTCTGATCTGTTGTTTCTTCAAAGAGGCTGTTCTCTCCTTGACTGTCATTATTGACTCCAACTTTGCCTCCACCCCCAATACTCTTGGAGGTTTTTTTTGTTTGCTTTTTTTTTTAATTTTTTGTTTGTTCTGGTGTTTGGTTAAAGTCATTTTCTACTTGAAAATGTCAGGACTTCTACTTAGCTCTTAGCTCTGTGTATAGGGATTGTTCCTGCAGGTGCTTGGGGAACCATAGGAGAAGATGGGGATTAAACACAGATCATTCTCATGCATGGCTGAATGATAAACCTATCCTATGTCTCTGGCCCTCCGGTAGCTCTTTATGAAATATGCTGTCCTGCTTTGATTTGTGTTTTGTTGTTCCAGAATCAACTCCAGAAATTTCCTGCTGATCCTGGCATGTATGTTTTGTCATTATTGGGGTTTTCATTCCTCTCTAGTTGTGAGATGCGGCACTGCAGAGATTGCCTCTCCATTTGTGGGGCCACACTGAGTGGTGCTCTGGGGCTACTCTAAGCTCAGTGCTCATAATATATTCCTGTTGGTGTTCTGGAACCCATACATTGCTGGTTATGGAACTGAAACTGTTGAGTGCAAAGCAAGCACCTTAGCTTCCATACTATATTCCAGAATGGCTCACATCTGAAACTCACCTTTATTACATATCTCATTTTTGTAGTAAAAGCTGTTTGCACACAGGCAGATGGCTTTATCATAGAGTGGAACACATGTAGAACCATCTTTACAGGTATTTTCACAAAGAGTATCTTGGCCTAAAATAGATTAGAAAGATTTAAAATCCAAGAAAATACAAATTATATCTGAAAATAAGTGTCCAATTATTCACGCTATTTTGTATCACATTTTCCTTTTTATGCATTTTCCCTGTTTGAAGATTTCTCCTTATAACTGTGGACTTTGCCTACTTTTAATTAAAAACAACCACACAACACTAATCACAAACAATGCTGGCAAGAATATCTAGAACTCTCAGTCATGTTGGTGAGGGGTGTGAAATGATGCATTTCCATTGAAAGTCACTCCAGCTGTTATTTATAAAACAACATAGTTTTACCATAGGATCCAAGGAACCAAGTGCATTACTTGATTATTTTGTCTTGATTTTTTTGGGGGGGGGGCACACCTGGTGGTGTTTAGGTGTTACTCCTGGTTCTTCGCTCAGAAATCACTTATGGCAGGCTGAGAGTATCCTATGAGACGCCGGAAATAGAACCCGGTTCTGTCCTGTGTTGACAGTATGAAAGGCAAATGCCCTAAAGCTGTGCTACTGTTCAGATCTGACATTATTTGATATTTAAAGAAAGAAACGTATGTGTTGCTCTTAAATGCCAAGGCTTGAAAACAATCTAGGTGGTCTCCAGTATTTGAATGGATCAAAAACTCTGGGTGTCCCTGAGGACCATTTAGCACAGCAGGGAATGCATTTGCCTTGCATGCAGCCAACCTTAATTCAATCCCCAGCATCCCATATGCTCCCCTGGGCCTGCTCAGGAGTGATTTCTGTGTTCAGAGTCAGTAGAGTTGCCTGAGAGTTGTTGGCGTGTGGCCCCAAAACAAAACAATGAAACAAACAAAAATACCTCAGGTCCTGATAAAGGGTGATATTATTCCGTATTCAAAATAAATGAACTATCAAACAATGCAAAGACATAGGTGCTTAAGGATGGTACAGGAGTCATAGTACACACCTTGCCTGTGACTGAACCCAGTTTGATCCCGGTACTGAAGAACCTGAGCAACCACTTACCTGAGCCCTTGCATTAACTGTTCTTCTGGATAACTTGGAATTTTTCTGGGAGGGGCCCAAGCTTCATAATTACCACTTGGGAGCTCTTTAGTTCATCCTAAAAACTAGCCTACAAGGAACATAAGGAGGCACTCATAATTCATGAGTATTTGTTTTCCCTCTGATAAAGTAGAAAGCAGAATTTTAAGTAAATGGCTTTTGTAAAAGCCCTTTGGCCACACCACAGGATGCTTTTGAAAATCCCAGGGAAGAAATCGAAATCCTATATAGTCCCATTCTGGGGATAGCAGGCAATTAGCTCCCAGTATACTTGTGCTCTAGAAATAAAGGCCATGTTGGTGTGTTTGATGTGCCAGACACAAAGGCACAGCATGTTACAAGTGAAAGAAATTTGGGGGGTATATTGTTTGGTCATCCCTGTGACAAACAAGAAAGCTAAGGTCAAGAGAAAAATGTTTTGCTATGCTCCTTGGTCATTTGTGACTGGGCCAGAACTTGAGATTGACTTTATATAATATCTGCGGAAGCAGAACTGGTTTACAAAAACTCCATTTTCCAATGCCAGGAGAGCCCTATCTCTTTGCTGCCACTCAAGCCTCTGTATTTAAATTTTTTGAAATAAAAAAAAACATATTGAGTGTGTATTAAACTTTCAATGTTTATTTGAAGAGCATTTACCCATTAAATTCTGGGGTTCACCTATATGGGTAAAGAGGGTAGCTACATCCAGTGGTGTTTTTGAGTATGTTCCTGGTTCTGTGCTTAGGAATTACTCCTGACAGGGCATCAGTGACCATATGTGGTGCTGGGGATACAACCTGGGTTGGCTGTGTGCAATGCATATGCCCTATCTGCTGCACTAGTCCTTCATTTTTGAATATGCACATATTCAAAACATATCTTCATTGTTTAAAGTAGTTATTTCTGTAACAAGCTAGCCCACAAATACAAAATCAAAGTTTAATAATCAGATGAGAATTTAAAGGTTTAAAAGTGTCCAGGTTGTCCCTTAATTAATCTGGGCTGCCTCTTTCTTGTCTAAGTTTTTAGTTCCTCACATATCCAAAATGTTTTATAGTTTAAAGTCACCTGAGAATCATGGAGGTTTTCACAAAAAGCAATTCCTATTTCCTGTTTTCTGACAGAAGCAGTGCTTGGAAAGAAGAACAAAAGCCTTCTTTGCCTTTTGTAGTTGGTGTGCCCCAGTTCAGAGTTCACTGCCTTCTGGCTGCACCTCTCCTCAAGAACGTTTTTGTGTCACGCATTTGTGGGGCCAGTGGACATATGCTCAGGCTCAGATGGCATCTTGGTCCCCCAGTAGTGCAGGAGCATGGCCTAATCCTGATGGCATCAGAGTTCACTGTCTCTTTACTAAATGCTGCCTTATGAGTGCAATCTTCCATCAAATGTGGATGCACAAATATATTTATGGCTAATGTCCCACAGAGGTAGCCTTTTGATCAATCAGAAGAGAGCAGGAACAGGAGCAGTGGGAGCCAAGATGGTGGCAAATGGATTTCTTTTCTTGCTCATAGTATGCTCAACTTTTGCTCTCTGTCATAGAAATGTTCTTCAACACGTTCAGTGTCTTATCAAAGACACACCCTTTGCTATTTACTGTTCATGGTCCCCTGCTTGCTGCACACGCCCATCAGATAGGAGATCCCTGATAGCCTTGGCTAGATTTGGGCATCATACTGATCCAGGATCCCGACACAGAAAGAGTCACAACAGTTCTCACTCTCTTCACAAACAAGCTCACACACAGAAAAATATGAGCATGTGCAGCTCCTGATTCCTTTTGTTTCAGCCCTACTCAGCTTCACATCTTGGCTTCACACAACTTGGATATGAAGGAAATTTAGTTTTTCATATAAATTGAGTCTTGCTAGGTGCCAGGCTACATCCCTTGCTCAGGACACATACTCTGAGTCATTTGCTTCTTTTTTTTTGCATGTCATTTGCTTCTTAATCACTCTCAGTACATGGCTGGCCTCATAACAGAGTGAAAAGCAGAGGTTCTGAGACTTGGTGCTATCTAGCTCACTGGAAAACATAAGCTCAGTGGTTTCATTTTCTTTCGCTATATAGCATCAGCGAATGTACTCACCCAACCCAACTTGAGACACACTGGATCTCTACCCAGTTCCCCTCTTCTCCTTAGTGCAAAGAGTCTCCCTTTGATAGCAGCTATGACTTTTTCTTATGTAGTCATCCAAAATCACAATCCTCACCCCTTCCTTGTGGGATCTGAAGCATGGCCTTGCCAGTTGCTCCCAGCATCTGCAGGCCATCTGGTGAGGCTGGCCTTCCTGGGATAGGAATCTTCTTAGCCTACTCCATTTGGAACTTCCAACCAATGCTTAGAAAACTAAAGGCCCACATTTATCATTCCAATCTCTTTCATGAAATTGGTTCAATTTCATGTTTTCTTATTTTTACTTTATTATTTTATTACTAATTTTAATTAGTAATTAAATTTAATTATATTATATTTTATTACTTAAAATTATATTTTAATTATTAATTTTAAGCATTGCTATTTTTTAGTATTTTTTAAAATGCTATTTTTAAATTTTTTTAATTTTAAAAATATTTTTAAATACTATTTTTTAAAATTAATTAAAATTATATTTTTATTATATTAAAATTTTTAATATATATATTTTGTGTGTGTGCATGTTAGAAAGGTTTGAACAACATCTGGCCAGAGCTCAAGGACTACTCCTGGCTCAAGAATGTTCCTTGGTGATCATCAGAGGACCATATATGATGTCAGGGATCAACTACATGCAAGTTAAATGCCTTACCTCCTATACTATCTCTCCAGCTAATATGTTATTCTTTTCATGGAATACTTCTAGGTTTCTATTAATTCTTATATATTATATAGAGACAATCTTTTCTCCTACAGCAACCCCAGATAACTTTTTTTGTTTTTGTTTTATGGCCAGACCTAGCATCTTAGGGAATTCCTAGCAAGCCACTCCTAGCAACTCCACCCCTGGCATTGCTCAGAGGACCTTAATTAATAATAGGGATCAAACCAAAATTGACCACATGTAAGGCAGGTACATTATTCCCTAGAGAACTCAAAAGATCAAATTTATTGTTGTAGTCTATCAAACTTAGGTCTGAAATTCTCAAATCCCGGCCCATTTGAGAAAGGGTGTTTCTATGTATCTTCTGACAGTAGGGTTCTGGATCCCTTGGAATCCTCATCTGTCCTCAGAAACTCTCAAATGAAACTTTATTGGTTGATTCTCAACTCAGAGTACAGATAAACTTTTCTGTGACTCTGTTACCCTTCATCATAGATGGAAATGCCTATGTTTTGAACTTAAATGGAGTGGAAGAATATGCTCTCAATATAGCTTGTTTTTCTTGTTTTTCTCCTCCCTTGGTTTATCTCTCTTTCAATCCTTTTTCTTCCTTCTTTCTATCCCTTCCCTTTCCCTCCTTCCTTCCCTTTCCCTCCTTTCTTCCTTCTTCCTTCCCTTTTCCTCTTTCTTCCATTTTCCTTCCTTCTCTTTCTTTCTTCCTTCTTTCTTTCTCTTTTCTCTTTTTCTTCTTTTTCTCTCTCTTTTCTAGTACCATACTGTTTCATGAACAGTATGAATTTATATTTAAGCTGCAAATTGAATTTCAAAGACAAAACAATAGACATGAATTATAATTGTTCCTTGAGGAGCTGAGTATAGCTCAGCAGTGGGGTACCTGACTTCAAAGAATAGACTGCATTGTTGATCCCCAACATCAACTCACATATCTAAATGACATTCCTGCTCAACTTTTGGGGGAATCCCTGGCACCACAATAAAGTGAGCTATCCCTGACATACTGTTACCAAGTATGTGGGAACATAACAACTAAAGTGTGCAATCCCTGTTGAACACCACATACAAAAGCAAACATGAATACTATGCAGCCATAGGAAAAATGAACTCATGAAATTTTCCTATTCATGTGTGGACAGGGAAACCATTATGCTGGGTGAAATAAGTCAGAGGGAAGAGACATAGACACAGAGTAATAAGAATAATAAAAGACATTATATTAATACCAGAGACATTAGAAATGCGGGATAAAAGGTCCAGCCCATGATATTGAACCTACCACAAAGAGTGGTGAGTGCAGTTAGAGAAATAATTACACTGACAACTATCATGACAATGGCAATGAGTGAGAGAAATAGAATGCCTATCTTGAAGACAGGCGGGTGGGGGGTGAGAGGGAGGATGGATATGAGGGCATTGGTGGTGGAAAGATTGCACTGGTGAAGGGAGATGTTGTTGTTGGTGGTGGTGGTTTTTTGGGGGTCACACCTGGCAGCACTCAGGAGTTACTTCCTGGCTCTAAGCTTAGAAATAGCTCCTGGCAGGCTCAAGGGACCATGTGGGATGCCTGAATTAGAACCACTGTCCTTCTGCATGCAAAGCAAATGGCCTACATCCATGCTATCTCTCTGGCCCCATGGTTTTTTTTTTTTTAGGACCAAAACCCAACTACAAAAATGTTTGTAATCATAGAGCTTAAATAAAGATATTAGATATATATATAAAAAAGCAAACCATGTGAGTACCACCATCAAGTATGCAAACCCCATCTTCACAACAACCACCACCTCAAAGAGAAAGGATGAGGGAAACAAATAAACAAAAATGAAATCAAAATGTTCCTTACCTGAGGTTATAAAAACAAGGGCAAGAAGAGTAAGAGAATGAAGAGCAAGGTAAATGAAGCCTTTCATTCTGGACGCTCTGTGGGGTAGTCCAAGGAGGATACAATGCTCCCTGCACACTCTATTTTAACTCTCTTTCTGGTACAAAGTCTAGTCATTAACTGACGTCAATCCAATAAAAAGCAATCACAAGATAATACTGGTAATATACCATATGTTTCAGTGATAGGACAGCAGAGTCAGGCTTTGTGGATAATGTTTGTAATTCATAATTCAACTGAACCAACTTAGGATAACACCAATATCCATGTAAGGGAAGAGTTGTGTAGGTGTGGTGGGGCGAGAAGAGTTGATTACATATCCCAAAAGTTTAAATATTGAAAGAGAAACGTTTAGTCCTGGTATTATGAGCAATACTTACCTCACCCCCATTGACTTAAGGCCATCCTGTGCTTTCAGTTGAAGTGCCGATAAGCCATAAGAGGTGATTATCTGTTTCCCCATATATTTAAAAAATACTTTTATTTAAGCACCATGATTACAAACATGTTTGTCTTTGTGTTTAAGTCCTAAAAAAAGAACACCCTCCTTCACCAGTGCAAACTTCCACCACCAATGTCCCCATAAACATCCTTCCCCACCCCCTGCCAGTCTTCAAGACAGGCATTCTATTTCTCCCGCTATCGTTGGGTTTTTTTTTTTTTTACTACCATTGTTATGATAGTTGTTCATGTAGTTATTTCTCTAACTGCACTCACCACTATTTGTGGTAGGTTTCATATCATGGGCTGGTTCTTCCAGTCTTCATCTCTATTGTCTCTGGGTATTAGTAACATATTGTCTTTTATTATTCTTAAATCCCACAGATAGCTGAGACTATTCTGTGTCTATGTCTCTCCCTCTGATTTATTTCACTCAGCATAATATTTTCTATGCTCATCCATGTATAGGAAAATTTCATGAGTTCACTTATTCATCATGACTGCATAGAATTTCATTGTGTATATGTACCACAGTTTCTTTAACCACTCATCTGTTATTGGGCATTTGGGTTGTTTCTAGATTCTGGCTATTATAAATATCAGTGCAGTGAATATAGGCATGCAGAGGACAATTTTGTATTGTGATTTTGTGTTCCTAAGAAATATCCCTAGGATTGGTATAGCTGGATCAATTGGAGCTCAATTTCTGGTTTTGTAAGGAATGTCCATATTGTTTTCCAGAAAGGTTGGACTACATGGCATTCCCATCAGCAGTGAATGAGAGTTTCTTTCTTCCCACATCCCCACCAGCACTGATTGTTCTTATTCTTTGTGATGTGTGCCAGTCTTTGTGGCATGAGATGGTATGTCATTGTTATTCTGATTTGCATCTCCCTTATGATTAGTGATGTGGATCATTTTTTGTGCCATTTGGTCATCTGTACTTTTTTGAGGAAATGCCTGTCATTGTCCTCTCCCCACATTTTTTTGTTTTGGTTTCTGGGCCACATCTGGTGATGCTCAGGGGTGACTTCTAGCTAGGCACTCAGAAATCGTTCTTAGGTCAGGGGATCAAATAGGATTCCAGGAATCAAACTCTGGTCCATCCTGGGTCAGCCGCATGCAAGGCAAATGCCATACTGCTGTGCTATTGCTCCAGCCTCTCTTCTCATTTTTGATGGAGTTAGTTGTTTTTTTCTGTTAAGTTCTGTCAGTACCTTGTATATCTTAAATGTTAGTCTCTTAATTGATGGATGTTGAGTGAATAGTTTCTCCCATCTGTGGGTGGCCTTTGTATTCTAGTCATTATTTTCTTTGAGGTGCAGAATCTTCTCAGCTTAATATAGTCCTATTTGTGTAACTCAGCTTCTACTTGTTTTTTTAAAATCTATATTTAAGCACCATGATTAAAAGAGTGATTGTAGTTGGGTTTCAGTCATAAACAGAACGCCCCCCTTCACCATGCAGCATTTCTACCACCACTGCCCCATCCACCTTCCCCACCCCTGACTGTATTTTTTACAGTTGCTTTATTAGATGTGAGTAGGCATAAGTATATCACATATTTTAGACATACAGATATGTTGAATTTATACAATTTGTGAGAATAATAGAGCATGGACATGAGATCATTTGGGATCAAATCTAGTCATTGAGATATATAGGTCATCTACTCTACAAATTGAATCACATCCTTAGCCTTCTCCTCTTGTCTTCTTTTTTATTCTCTTCTTTTTCTTCTTTCTTCTCCTCTTCTTCCTCCTCTTTTTCTTCTTTCTCTTCTTCCCCTTCTTACTATTCTTTGCCCTCTTCTTACTCTTCTTCCTCCTCTTATTTTTCTTCTTCCTTTTCATCTTCCCCCTCTTCTTCTTACTATTCTTCACAACATTCTTCTTACTCTTCTTTGTCTTATTTTTACTCTTCTTCTTCACCTTATTCTTCTTAAATTCTTCTTCCTCCTCTTCCTGTTCTCACTCTTCCTCCAACTCCTCTTATTATTCTTGTTCTGGGTTTCTGGGACTTCATTGATTCCTATGTTGTTTCTGTTGAGTTTATCAAAGACCTCTATTTTCTTTTATTATTATTATTATTATTTTCTTTTTATTATCTTTATTTAAACAGTTTGATTACAAATATGTAATGCAAAGAACACCCCCCTTTACCAGTGAAACATTCCCATCACCAATGTCCCAGATCTCCCTCCTACCCACCCAACTCCAGCCTGTACTCTAGATAGGCTTCTACTTCCCTCGTTCATTCACATTGTTATGATAGTTCTCAATGTACTTATTTCTCTAACAGCACTCATCACTCTTTGTGGTGAGCTTCATGTAGTGAGCTGGACCTTCCAGCCCTCCTCTCTTTTGTCTCTGAGAATTACTGCAAAAATGTCGTTTATTTTTCTTAAAACCCATAGATAAGTGAGACTATTCTACGTTTCTCTCTCTTCTTCTCTCTCTTTCTCTCTCTCTCTCTCTCTCTCTCTCTCTCTCTGATGTATTCACTCAGCATAATAGATTCCAGTACATCCATGTATAGGAAAATTTCATGACTTCATCTCTCCTGATGACTGCATAATATTCCATTGTGTATATGTACCACAGTTTCTTTTTTATAATTATCTTTATTTAAACACTGTGATTACAAATATGATTATAGTTGTATGATTACAGTCATGTAAAGAACACCTCCCTTCACCAGTGCAACATTCCCACCACCAATTTCCCAGATCTCCCTCCTCCCCACCCCCCCCCACACCTGTACTCGAGACAGGCTTTCTACTTCCCTCATTCATTCACATTGTTATGATAGTTTTCAATGTAGTCATCTCTCCAACTGCACTCATCACTCTATGTGATGAGCTTCATGTCATGAGCAGCACCTACCAGTCCTCATCTCTCTTGTCTCTGAGATGCTGTTAAAAATGTCTTTCATTTTTCTAAAAGCTCATAGATGAGTGAAACCATTCTGTGTCTTTCTCTTTCACTCTGACTTACTTCACTCAGCATAATATATTCCATGTACATCTATGTATAGGAAAATTTCATGACTTCATCTCTCCTGATGACTGCATAGTATTCCATTGTGTATATGTACCACAGTTTCTTTAGCCATTCATCTGTTGAAGGGCATCTTGGTTGTTTCTAGAGTCTGGCTATTGTAAATAGCGTTGCAATGAATATAGGTGTAAGGAAGGGATTTTTGTACTGTATTTTTGTGTTCCTCGGGTATATTCCTGAGTGGTATAGCTGGATCGTATGGAAGCTCAATTTCCAGTTTGTGAAGGAATCTCCATATCGCTTTCCATAAAGATTGTACTAGACGGCATTCCCACCAGCAGTTAAAAAGAGTTCCTTTCTCTCCACATCCCCGTCAGCACTGCTTGTTTTCCTTTTTTGTGATGTGTGCCAACCTCAGTGGCGTGAGGTGGTACCTCATAGTAGTTTTGATTTGCATCTCCCTGATGATTAGTGATGTTGAGCATCTTTTCATGTGCCTTTTGGCCATTTGCCTTTCTTCTTTTTCAAAGTGTCTGTTCATTTCTTCTCCCCATTTTTTGATGGGGTTAGTTGTTTTTTTCTTGTATAGTTTTGTCAGTACCTTGTAAATTTTGGATATTAGTCCTTTATCTGATGAGTATTGGGTGAATAATTTCTCCCACTCAGTGAGTGGCCTTTGTATTCTGGGCACTATTTCCTTTGAGATGCAGAAGCTTCTCAGCTTAATATAGTCCCATCTGTTTATCTCTCCTTCCACTTGTTTGGAAAGTGCTGTCTCCTCCTTAAAGATGCCTTTAGTCTCAATGTCCTGGAGTGTTTCACCTACATGTTGTTCTATATAACTTATAGTTTCAGATCTGATATCAAGGAAAGACTGCTATTTTCATCAGTTCACATTCTTTGAGTAGTTTAGACATTGTCTGATCATTTGCTTTAAGGTTCATTTCCAATCTCTTTTGCTGCATGGAGTTGTTCTGCCTCTCATCCTCTGACTCACTGACCCCTTTGCAGCTGCCATTACTTCAGTGGCGAGGCTTTCCAATGAGGTTTTTAATACATAAACCGAGTTTTTCAGACATGTTATTTCAGTGTGAAATTTTCTAATTTTATTCGTCAAATCCTCTTGATTCTTATTTGTGGTTCACTCAAGTCTATCACTGCTTTTTTTGAGCTCCATGAACATCTTCCATAATTCTTCTCTAAGCATCTTATTTGAGAGTATACCTAACTGGTTCTTTTCGGTATCAGAGCAGCCATCTTGATTCTCTATATATGGGGTTGTTCTGCAAAATTTCTCCATTGTGAAGCTTATAGTGTGCTTTTCACTATGTGCAGAAGTGGGATTCAGGGCTTAAAAGATGAGCACATCCGCAGAGCGAAGCAAAGCACTCCTCGGTGTGGGTCCTGGAGAGATTATGTTCCTTGGTGTCTTCTGGGCTGCCTCCCGCAGAAAAAAGACACATGAAAAAATGCTCCACATCACTAATCATCAGGGAGATGCAAATCAAAACAACGATGAGATACTACCTCACACCCCAGAGAATGGCACACATCACAAAGAATGAGAATAAACAGTGCTGGCGGGGATGTGGAGAGAAAGGAACTCTTATCCACTGCTGGTGGGAATGCCATCTAGTTCAACCTTTATGGAAAGCGATATGGAGATTCCTCCAAAAACTGGAAATCGAGCTCCCATACGATCCAGCTATACCATTCCTAGGAATATACCCTAGGAACACAAAAATACAATACAAAAACCCCTTCCTTACACCTGTATTCATTGCAGCACTATTTACCATAGCAAGACTCTGGAAACAACCAAGATGCCCTTCAACAGACGAATGGCTAAAGAAACTGTGGTACATATACACAATGGAATATTGTGCAGCTGTCAGGAGAGATGAAGTCATGAAATTTTCTTATACATGGATGTACACGGAATCTATTATGCTGAGTGAAATAAGTCAGAGAGAGAGAAAAACAAAGAATGGTCTCACTCATCTATGGGTTTTAAGAAAAATGAAAGACACCCTTGTAATTATAATTTTCAGACACAAAAGAGAAAAGAGCTGGAAGTTCCAGATCACCTCAGGAAGCTCACCACAAAGAGTGATGAGTTTAGTTAGAGAAATAACTACATTTTGAACTGTCCTAATAATGAGAATGTATGAGGAAAATGAAGAGCCTGTCTAGAGTACAGGCGGGGGTCGGTTGGGGAGGAGGGAGACTTGGGACATTGGTGATGGGAATGTTGCACTGGTGATGGGTGGTGTTCTTTACATGACTGAAACCCAAACACAATCATGTATGTAATCAAGGTGTTTAAATAAATTTAAAAAAATAAATAAAAAAAAACAGGAGGGTCAAAAAAAAAGAAAAAAGAAAAAAGGCAGGGAGCAGGAAGCAGTCCTCTATAATGGCTCTGTGTGCCCAATCACATGGCAGGAATCAGCCCCACATTGGTTGGGTGGTGACATCTTACCAGGTGTGGGTCCTGGAGAGATTTCCTTGGTGTCTTCTGGGCTGCCACCCGCAAAAAGAACAGTAAACCATTTTTCTTGCAGGCAGCCATTCAGGACTGACTGTGGTTCGAATCCTAGTATCCCAAATGGTCCCCCGTGCCTGCCAGGAGAAATTTCTGAGTGAAGAGCCAGAAGTAACCCCTGTCTTCCCAAATGGTTGAACATCTCAAGTCAGGCCTCCAGAGCACTGCTTGAAAGAGCCCACCACTCTCAATACAATTCCTGTCCTCCAGACACACAGCTAAGATCTTCTCGGACTCATAGGCAACACTTGAAAAAAGCTGGATGTTGTTCATTTTGGCCAAATCTTGTGCAAAGTGAATTCTGACTGAGCGTCACAAGTCAATGAGACCCTGGTCAGAGGGGCTAGGTCACCTAGAATGAGACCAGCTTCTGCTTGTTTTAACAGTGATGTTTCCTCCTTGAAGATGCTCTCAATCTCAGTATCATAAAGTATTTTATCTACATGTTCCTCTATATACTTATGGTTTCAGGTCTGATATCAAAGCCTTTAATCTTTAATCCATTTGCATTTGACCTTTGGGCATGGTGTTAGATGGAGGTCCAAGTTTGTTTATTTTGCATGTGGCTGACCAGTTGTTTCAACACCACTTGTTTTGTTTTTTGTTTGTTTGTTTTTGGGGGGGATGATTTTTGGGTCACACCTGGCAGTGCTCAGGGGTTACTCCTGGCTCTACACTCAGAAATCACTCCTGGCAGGCTCGGGAAACCATATGGGATGCCAGTATTTGAACCACTGTCCTTCTACATGCAAGGCAAAACCTTACCTCCATGCTATCTCTCTGGCCCCTCAACACCACTTCTTGAAGAGTCTTTCCTTGATCCATTTTGCACTTCTTTCCCCTTTATCAAAGATTAATTAATTTCATGTGTGGGGATCATTCTCAGAATACTCATTCCATTGTCTGTCTTTATTCCAGTACTATGCTGTTTTAATGACTATTGCTTTGTAGTACAATTTAAAGTTGGGGGAAGTGATGCCTCTGTTTTTTTTCCCTAAGAGTTGTTTTAGCTATTCATGGGTGTTTATTGTTCTAAATAAATTTCAGGAGTTTTTGATACACTTCTTTGAAGGATGCCATGTATATTCTTAGAGGAATTATATTAAATCTATACAATGATTTGAGAATTTTAGTTCTGTAAAACAAAAAACATTGTATGGCTCTGCCACCAGAACCCTGCTCAAAAGCTGTAGGATAGAGGAAGGCTCAAGATGGGTCATGCCAAAGGTGAGTTAGCAGGAAGGGAGACCTGAGACAGGGCTCAACCCCCACAGCCATATACCAGCTCAGAAGCTGCAGGATAGATAACCACTCTGGTCAGGCTTCCTCATCAGTGAGTTAGCAGAGAGGGAGATCTGAAACAGGGCTCAACTTTTGCTGCCATTATCCTGCTTAGAAACCTCATGGCAGAAGATGTTTTCAGCTACTACAGATCACTTTAAAAAAAAAAAAAAAAAAAAGCATAGGGCCGGAGAGATAGCATGGAGGTAATGCATTTGCCTTTGATGTAGAAGGATGGTGATTTGAATCCCGGCATCCCATGTGGTCCCCCGAGCCTTCCAGGAGCAATTTCTGAGCGTAGAGCCAGGAGTAACCCCTGAGCATTGCCGGTGTGACCCAAAAACCAAAAAATAAAATAAAATAAGATAAATTAAAAAAATAAAAAAGCATGAAATTCCAATACCCCAACCTATGCAAAGAAAATGTGGAAACTAAGAAAGACATCAACAGGTGGGGATATGTAGAGAAACTAACAAATTTCCAAGCCCTCCAAAATGCATAAACTCAATAGAGAAGACCTAAAATCAGCATTTAATGTCTTTAATGAAATTTAAATATAATGGAATTTAAAGAATCCATTAACCAAAGAAACAAAGAAATCTATAGTTGAACAATTCACCTGACTCAAAGAAGAGTTCTATCAGAGGATGAGAGAGTCCATAAAAATGAAACTAAGGGAACTAAAAATGTGCTAGCAAGCCACAATAGCAGAATCCCACACATAGAAAGTAATATGAATGAACTTGATGACAAAATACAAGCCAGAAACAACAAAGAAGACAACAAAGAAACAATAGACAAAACATTAAAAGAAAAAGTAAGGTACTTAATGAAAAAAAAAATCAACAAATTGTAGGAATACCAGAAGAAGAGGAATAAAGGAAAAGGTGAAGAACAAGTAGTGAGAGTAATAATAGCAGAACATTTTGCCACCCTCTGGAAAGAGACACCTGTGCAAATTCAAGAGACAAAATGAGTTTCAAATAAAATAGACCCTAATAGACCAACACCAAGACATATAGTAATCCAACTGGCAAAAAAACAAACAAAACACCAAAGAGAAAGATGAATTCTTTAAAGCAACTAGAGAAAAAAAAAACCCTCAAGGACAAAGGAAGTAACATAAGAATCAAACCAGGCCTCCCATTTGAAATAATTCAAGCAAGAAGATAGTGGAAAGATATATTTAAATTACTAAACAAAAAAACTTCCAACCTAGAGTCCACTATCCAGCAAAACTCTCATTCACAGGGGAGAGCAGACTAAAAACATTCTCAGAAAAAAAAGAACTTGCACTATTTGTGTAAACTAAACCAACCCTAAATGAACTACTCAGAGGTAAATTACCCAATTGTAACAACAACAACAACAACCCTAAACAATATAATAGCACAACAACCCTCTCTGTCAATAAGAAGAAAGTGCATTTGACTTTGGGGGATTGAGAGTCCTGGAAGTCTCTATCAGGCCTTACTCCTCAGTCTTATTTAAAACTATTTTTATGATATTATTTTTTATTATAGATATATGTATATATCGATATCGATATATATTTATATATTATATGTTTATATATATTTAGTTATCTAGATATATATTATATATAGATATATACATATGTTATTTGAAATTTGATCTTTCTCTTATCTTCCAATGCACCTTGATCTCTGCTTATTGTGGAGTTATCTGGTTCCATTTGCCTCTCTTCCTGTTTGCTTCTTCTAAATATTTTTGTGCTAAGGGCACCAAAACGTTTACATGAGTTATGACTATATCTACATCCTTTTAAGCAAATAAGTTTCAAGTTCACTATGAGAAACCTCATATTATTAAACTCCTCACAAGATTTATGGTTTTTAATTTTCTTACTATTTCAGGTAGGGAGTCTTTGTATGTTACAGACTACTTCTACATCAGTGGTTTGGAGACCATATATTTCTTTAACATCTGTTTAATCTAGTTTTTGGAGAGGCAGCTCAAAGGTTACTGAATGCATGTTTTCTGCAGCAGAGACCCTGCTGTGTTTTATCATTAATACCACAATAATTTTTGAGCACTACTAGGAGCAACTCCTAATTACAATGCTAGTAGTAGTCCCGAAACACTGTTGGTTTTGAACCAAAAACCAAACATAGGGGGGCCGGGAAGGTGGCGCTGGAGGTGGGGTGTCTGCCTTGCAAGCGCTAGCGTAGGACGGACCTCGGTTCGATCCCCCGGCGTCCCGTATGGTCCCCCCAAGCCAGGGGCGATTTCTGAGCGCATAGCCAGGAGTGACCCCTGAGCGTCAAACGGGTGTGGCCCAAAAACCAAAAAAAAAAAAACAAAAACAAAAAAAAAACATAAACTTGTGTTTATTATCCCTAACTGTAGGAATGATGAGCTGGAGAAGGTTGTTGTACAAAAGAGGAACAAAGACCCAAACAGGTGCAAACCTTCTTTTGTTTACTATAGGAAATTGTCTCAAAGAAAACAAGTCAAATCCTCCCTGAATTATAATCTATAATAAACACTTACTTCTTACTTTACTTACGCCCCAAGTAAAGCTGATTATAGATTGTGGCCATCTAGAAAACCTCTTGACTTTCACCTTACTATCATTCCTCTCTTCAATGAGAAGGAAGTAAGTGAAAAATCTAACTACTTCCTGGGGGAAAACCCTCAGTACAATTTGTAATATGAGGAGGTATAAATCAATTGGACTTATGTTCTTACCATTTCCCATGATAAGAATTAGCTGTTTATAGTTGTTTTAAATTTTAGGGAAGTGAGTAGATGAGCAATTGTGGAGTTTGATGAGATAGACTCCCCAAATTGATGTCCATATTTAAAGACCATATTTAAAGACCTGTTTGGACACTTGGCTGTGATCTGAATAGCCTGGACTTTGTTTATTTGTTTGCTTGCTTGTTTTGAGGTCACATCCAGTGAAGCTCAGAGGTTACTGCTGGCTCTGCGCTCAGAAATCACTCCTGGCAGGCTCAGGAAACCATATGGGATGCTGGGAATCGAACAAGGGTTTGTCCTGTGTTAGCCACATGCAAGGCAAATGCCCTACAGCTGTGTTATCTCTCAGGCCCCAGGTCTGGCTTTTTAACCACCTTTTGCATCCACTGGAAAATGAAGTTTTCTCTTCCAAACCATGTTTCTACTAGAAAGACAGAAATATAATTTGATCATAACAACTGAATTATTTTAAGAGAAAATGAGTCTAAAGGGAAAAAAGATGAAAAAAAAAACAGATAGTCTCAAGTTAGCGTGGCAACACTGTGAGAGGGAGAAATCACAGATTTTAGTCAGCCACTCTATACAAGACAGAGTTCCAAATAGGACAATGCTCAACAGTAGGGCACATGTCTTGAATGTATGAGGTCCTGGGACAAATACCTGGTGCTGCAATAAAATAAAGAGAGGGAGGTAGGTAGCCTTGTTTTGAGGCTATGATGATAAGCTGATCCAGTGGCTAAGGGAGTTGAAAGAGGATAGTGAAGAGATCTAAGTCTCTGGTAGAAGAAAAAGAGAGTCCTAAAGCAGATGAGTATGAACCACCCCAGTTTATTGATCTGCTCAAAAGAGGCATGAAGGACAAAAGGTACAGGGCCAGAAAGCTTGGAGGTCAGTGGACAATGAGTGGAAGAGCTCTTTGACTCTTGTCCAGAAAATGGAGCCTCCACTCAGCTGTGGAGATGTCGGGGCACTTGAAAAGAGAAACAACGATGCACATGGAAACAGCTATCCAAGAGAAAATTCTTTGCAACTGAAGACATTCTCATTTTTATTGGATTCACAGAGTAGGTAAACAGGAAGGGAATCTCAGAGTTCTTTCCTTCAGAAGTTCCTAAATTTCTGTATATCATAACACACTGGGAACAACAGAACTAAAGAGAGAGAACTGGAAGTGGGACCACATTTGTGCAAAGATGCCCTGTGTGAGTCTCAAAAGTTAGTCAAAGAAACATGTTTTCAACCCATATTGAAAAGAGAGTTTCAAATGAAAGAACAGTCCTTGTAAAGCATGGGTGGGCACAAATTGCCCCTTCTTATTCTCTCCATTCCCCAGGGGTTGCTCCAGGAAAACTCAGGTCCTGTGTTCCAAATGGGTTTTGAAAACCCTGACCTAGTCCAAGCTCTGATGTGATATTTTTCCTCATAAAAGATAGCTTGGGGGCCCGGAGAGATAGCACAGCGGCGTTTGCCTTGCAAGCAGCCGATCCAAAACCAAAGGTGGTTGGTTCAAATTCCGGTGTCCCATATGATCCCCCGTGCCCGCCAGGAGCTATTTCTGAGCAGACAGCCAGGAGAAACCCCTGAGCACCGCCGGGTGTGGCCCAAAAACCAAAAAAAAAAAAAAAAGATAGCTTGGACCAGCATGCCTTCAGTCCACTTTCTCCACTTTCCCTCTAATAACATTTTGTGCCTACAGAAAATTCAAGATTGCAAGAATGCAGCTCTTTGTGCATTTTTCTCATCACCATACAACAGCAAGCTTTGGGAAGTCATAGAAGAAACTGAAAATCAGATGCTGGAACTCTGGCTTTTTCATTTCTAGTTGAACTAGTTCTGAACTACCCGGTAAGAAGGAAGCATCTGAAAACTTTCTCCAGGGAGTAAGAGTGCCAGAAGTGGGAGTAAAGAGAGGAGCATGTCTGGAAAGCAAAGGGCTACTTAGCCTAGTCCCAAATGCTTTACCTGATTAACTAGACACCCTAAAACTCTTCTGATATGCAAGAAACAGAGGAAACAGCAAGGAATGGCTGTAGAGAGTCTGTATAGAACTTTTCTAACTGCCCAGATTGGGGAGTTTCTGAGTTTAACCTTTATTTGTATGGCCAGACTGAGGATATTTTATTCTTTTGGTTATTACTGATTTTTGATTTCTGGGCCATACTTGGCAGTGCTCAGGGCTTACTCCCAGCTATACACTCTGGGATTACTCCTGGCAGGCTCCCAGGATTATATGGGGTGCCAACAATTGAACTCTGGTCAGGTAATTGGCCACATGCAAGGTAAATACCCTGCCCACTGAACTATATTTCTGTTCCTCAATAAACTTAATCTTGTAGTGGAATATGGCTAAGGCCAAGCTCCAAATTCTACTAAGACTAGTACTTCCTTAAAATGCAGTAAGAATCTATAACATCCCCCTGTTTGCTCTAATATCAAAGTCCCACATATTTGTTCTAATAGAAAACACTCATTTCCCAGGAAATTTGGTGCTGCAGAAGCACCAACTGATTTATTTTGGGAATGAATAAATCTTTCTGAACCTTGAGGAAGTGATCTTGGGCTACTCTTATCCATGCATGAGAGGGTATTATAAATAATGGTTTTATAAATAATAATGATAGGTTATTTATAAAAAATTGAAGTGGGGACTTTTGGAACACCCGGCTCTTACTCAAAACTAAGGTGTTCCCCAGTTTCCTCTTTCCTTTTCATCTATCCCTTTAATATGTAAAAGTCCACTTAGAGAAGTGGAATGCCTGTCATGAATACAGGCAGGGCTGGGGGGGGGGGGAAGCATTGGTGGTGGGAATGTTGCACTGGCAAAAGGGGGTATTCTGTTTATAACTGAAACCCAACTACAAATATGCTTGTAATCATGGTGCTTAATAAAGATTTATATTTTAAAAAAGTTCACCTAACTAGATCAGTTTACAGCTAGCTTTGTTTCTCACTCAACCCTCCCCTTCCCAGTGAGGATTTGAACTGGTAAATAAAAAGTGGTTTCTATTTGGTGAGACCAGAAACCATGAGGCAAGAAGCGACCTGACTCCATGTTTCTCTCCCTCATTACTGTCTTGGCTTATTAATTTGTTCCACTATCCTGCTTGCTGAATCGGAATTAGAAATACAGTGGGGGGGGGGGCATTTTTACAGGGACTGGAGGGACACAGGTGATAAGACCCTTGCTTTGCATATACCTTACCCTTCTTCCATTTTAGCACCTGCAGTGACCCCTGCAGTGACACCTGAGCATAGAGCTGGGGATGACTCAGCACTGAGAGATGTGGCCTAAAAAAATAACAAATTAAAGTTTAAACTGGATGTGTCTATTTTTACTTTAAAAAGACGTGTATGGGGCCGGTGAGGTGGCGCTAGAGGTAAAGTGTCTGCCTTGCAAGTGCTAGCCAAGGAAGGACCACAGTTCGATTCCCCAGCGTCCCATATGGTCCCCCAAAGCCAGGGGCGATTTCTGAGTGCTTAGCCAGGAGAAACCCCTGAGCATCAAAAGGGTGTGCCCCCCCAAAAAAAAACCAAAAATAAATAAATAAAAAGATGTATCCAGGGCTGGGAGATAATTCAGTGCCTTAGTAAATACCTGGTTTCTGATTTCAATACTGGGCAGACACACATCCTCACTCACCGGCAGAGATATGAAAGATAGATTCCATGTATTGAAAAACAGATTCTAAAAACTGGATACATTTTTGCATTAATAAAAGTTATAACTCAGGTCAGAGAGATAAATTAATGGCCCAAAGTAATAATTTAGCAAGCAGCAGACTCCAATTTATCCCCAGCACTGAATTAAGAGTAGTCTCTGAGCATTACAAGGGGTGACATCCACACACATACTCAAAAAAAAAGAACTTGTGTTTATCAAGTCTCTCTAAATTTAACTCTGTGGTGTGTGGTCTGTACATTCCCTCCCTCTACACCTGCACTTTCTTGCTGAAAACTTCCAGCACAGCACCTGCGATGAGATGGGCTCTGCTCTTGTCACCATGTACCCAGACCTCCAGTCAGCCATTGTACCCCTAGTGATGACAATATTCTCCTCGTTCCTCTGTCTCAGAACCAGTTTGGAAAGGCCTTTCTAATTCCTCTGAAGGCTTTGCTTTCAGCTTTAAGACTTTTCAGTTTTGTTCCTTTTATTACTAAGCTCATGGGTTCAAATCACCTTTCAATGCTTTTGCTTCTTCTAAGAGCAAAGTTGAGATGCATGATGCTGCCCCTAACAAAGCACTAAGGCACTAAGGTAGTGCTTTCCACGGGTAACTGAGCTGATTCCTCTATAGCTCATTGGGGAAAATCCAGGCATTTCTTATCTTTGGGCTGCTAGGCCTGGAGCAGGCTGCTGGTTGCATTAGGCTTGACTTTCCAGGATTAAGAGCGAATAATCCAGAAACATGTTAATTGCTTCCTTGTTTAAAATAAGACTAGTTTCAGGGCTGGAGCAGTGGCACAAGTGGTAGGGCATGTTTGCCTTGTTACGCACTAACCTACGACGGACCACCATTCGATCCCCTGGAGTCCCATATGGTCCCCCAAGTCAGGAGCAATTTCTTTTTTTTAATTTTTATTATGGCCAAAGTTTATTACAAATCTTTCACAGTAATATTTAAGGTACATAGTGATAATGAATGAGAAACAACCCTGCCACTAGTGTTGTCCTCCCTCCAACCCTGTTCCCAGCATGCATTCAATACTCCCTCCTTTACTCCTCAGAATGTTAGTGTAACTGGTCCCCACATTTACAGCTTGTTGTAGTTTGGGTGTCAATACTGTTGTCATTGACTTTGGGTTTGGTGTTCAAATCTGATCATTTTTTATTTCCACTAAATGTTCATACAACTGTTGGGTCCTGGTGCCATTTATTTTCCTTGTCTATTTATGAGGCTAAATATGATAATTCAAGTTATGTGGTTCTGTTGAGATAAAAAGAAAAAGAAAAAACTGGGAGGTGTTTTAAATATCAATTTAGAAGAAAAAAGGAAAAAAGAAGAAAAAGGTAACAAAGAAAACCAAAAACAAAATAAAACCAAAGCAACAGCAAAAAAAAAAAAAAAAAAAAAAAAACAAAGCCAGCAACTATGAAAAACAAAACAACAAACAAAAACAAAACAAAAAACAGTCAAAAATCCCAAACCAGCAACTACGTAAAAAAGTTTGTATCTCTTCTTTTTTAAATAATATCTTTATTTAAACACCTTGATTACAAATATGATTGTAGTTGGGTTTCAGTCATGTAAATAACACCCCCCTTCACCAGTGCAACATTCCCATCACCAAAGTCCAGAATCTCCCTCCTTCCTGCCACACCCCCACCTGTACTCTAGACAGGCTTTCTACTTCCCCCATTCATTCACTTTGTTATGATAATTATCAATGTAGTTATTTCTCTAACTGCACTCATCACTCTTTGTCATGAGCTTCATACTGTGAGCTGGACCTTCCAGCCCTCCTCTCTTTTGTCTCTGAGAATTATTGCAAAAATATCTTTTTTTTTAATTCTTATTTTGACCATATTGGCTTACATATCTTTCACAGTAGTATTTTAGGTACATATTAACATTAAATCAGTGGAATACCCATCACCAAATTTGTCCCCCCCCCCCATCCCCGTTCCTTTCCTGCAACCCATATCCCCCACCGACACCCCCCGGGCTGCTAGAGTAGGTGGTCCCCTCTTTGTCTAGCTTACTATTAGTGATCATATATCTGTTTGGTCCTGGTACCCTCCCTTGCTTCCCCCATCTATTTCAGAGGTGGAGCTAGATAATTCGAGTTTTGTGGTTTTGTTTGAAGGAAAGAAAAGCAATAGAATGGGGAAGAAAAGAAAGAAAGAAAGAAAGAAGAAAGAAAGAAAGAAAGAAAAGAAAGAAAGAAAGAAAGAGAGAAAGAAAAGAAAGAAAGAAAGAAAGAAAGAAAGAAAGAAAGAAAGAAGAAAGAAAGAAAGAAAGAAAGAAAGAAAGAAAGAAACGAAAGAAAAGAAAGAAAGAAAGAAAGAAAGAAAGAAAGAAAGAAAGAAAGAAAGAAAGAAAGAAAGAAAGAAAGAAAGAAAGAAAGAAAGAAAGAAAGAAAGAGAGAAAGAGAGAAAGGAAGGAAGGAAAGAAAGAGAGAAGAAAGAAAGAGAGAGAAGAAAGAAAGAGAGAAAGAAAGAAAGAAAGAAAGAAAGAAAGAAAAGAGAAGAAAGAAAGAAAGAGAGAAAGAAAGAGAGAGAGAAAGAAAGAAAGAAAGAAAGAAAGAAAGAAAGAAAGAAAGAGAGAAGAAAGAAAGAAAGAAAGAAAGAAAGAAAGAAAGAAAGAAAGAAAAGAAAGAAAGAGAGAGAGAAAGAAAGAGAGAAAGAAAGAAAGAGAGAAAGAAAGAAAAGAGAGAAAAGAAAGAAAGAAAGAAAGAGAGAAGAAAGAAAGAAAGAAAGAAAGAAAAGAAGAAAGAAAGAAAGAAAGGGAAAGAAAGAAAGAAAGAAAGAAGAAAGAAAGAAAGAAAGAAAGAAAGAGAGAGAGAGAAGAGAGAGAGAGAAAGAATGAGAGAGAAAGAAAGAGAGAAAGAAAGAAAGAAAGAAAGAAAGAAAGAAAGAAAGAAAGAAAGAAAGAAAGAAAGAAAGAAAGAAGAAGAAAAAGAAAGAAAGAAAGAAAGAAAGAAAGAAAGAAAGAAAGAAAGAAAGAAAGAAAGAAAGAAAGAAAGAAAGAAAGAAAGAAAGAAAGAAAGAAAGAAAGAAAGAAAGAAAGAAAGAAAGAAAGAAAAAGAAAAAGAAAAATCAAATAAGCTGAAAATGGGCGAAGTCCTAGAGGCTTTCTACCTCAGTTTGAGAGAGGACATAGAAAAGGTAATTGAAACACCACAACAGTACAGAAAGAAGTATAAAATTAAATATCCAGTGAGCACTATAGCAATAAAGACAAGCACCACACTATAGTCTCGGTCCTGAAATCAAACCATGCTGGAGTGCAAAATAGAAGAGAAAGATAAAATAAAATAAAATAAAATTGGAGACATCAACTTCAATATCTACACCAAAATAAAGAAGTCAAAAAATAAATCAATAAATAAATATATATGTGGATAAAATGATTATTTTGTGCCTTTTTTTTCTTTTCCCCCCTGCATAGGCACAGTAACTATTGGGGATATTATAGAGGGAATTCCCTTGGCCTAGAAGATTCAGGGTTACTCCACCCCTGAAGTATACTGTCATGGGATTAACTATAGACTCCTTGCATGATCATTTACTCTCCCTCTGTGCTTTTGTGGTGTATGGAAGACTTCTGCTTTGTCATGTATGGTAAAATCAGACCTCTGTATCTAGAGATCTTGGTGTCTGTACAGCTCAAGGAATGGAGCTTATGATGAAGTCTTTCTTTGTGGTTCTAGCAGTTCTGCTTCTTTCAGTGTCGTTTTAATCCATCTTCTGTAGTTGGTGGTCTTGGTCATTATGCTGCTCCTAGGATGGAGCCTGGAATAGAGTCTTTTGTTATGTTTCCGGAAGACCCATTCAGTTGCAATTGTCTCAGTCAGACCTCTGGAATTGGAGATCTTGTTTGTTGAACAGATCATAGACCAAAAGCTAGGCTAGAGCTTTATGTTGTTGTTGTTATTGTTGTTGTTGTTGGTCCCGAAATGAATACTGTCCAGTCCTGGTTGTAACAACCAGTCATCTGTAGATAGCAATCTTGGCTTTTGCACAGATTAAAGAGTGACATGTCTTCTGATTTTGTCTTACCATTGGCTAGTGAGGAAGGACAACTTCTTCTTAGATCAAGTTGTTCCCATTTTCTCATTGTCAGACTGGTGCATGTTGGTGTCAGAGCAGCATTATGGATACCCTGCAGGGGATTTGATTCCTGGAGATGTTGTGGAGAACCCTGTCATTTCTATGTCTGAGATCCAGGAGTCAAGGCTGGACGGTCAGTGCCTAATTCCCTGGGGTCTAAATTGGTTCCACATGACATACGTTCAGGATGGGAGATGCCCCAGTGTTGTAAAAAGTATGAGTTCTTATCCCTAGTAGATAAGAGCTTGTTTTCACATGTAGAATTTCCCCCTTTTTTTAACTATGCCTTTGCAGGAAGAAGTGGTGCTACAAAAACTAAAAATATATATGCTCACACATATCTAAAGAAAAAAGTTTCTTTTTTAGAAAAAGATTAAATAAAAGATGTAAATAAAGAAATAAAGTGGGGCCAGGAGAGATAACATGGAGGCAAGGTGTCTGTCCTTCCTGCGAAAGGACGATGGCTCAAATCCCGGCAACCCACATGTTCCCCCTTGCCCACAAGGGGAAACCTCCGAGCATAGAGCCAGGAACACCCAAAAGAAGCAAAAAACAAATCAAATTAAAAAAAAACTAAAACTAAAACAAAACAAATAAAAAACAAAACAAAAGAAAAAGAAAGAAAAAGGGAGAAAGTGATAAAGGAGATTACATTTGGGGAAAAACGAGATAAGAGGTAGTGTTATATAGGTCTATATGGTGAAAGTATAGGCTTCCCCATTGTCTTTTGAGATTTCCTTGTGAGGTGTGGGCTCCAGGAAGGGAGCTTTTGGGTAGAGTTCTTACAGTGGGAGCTAGGTTTGGTATCAAGCCACAGTCCACATTAGGTAGAGGTGATTAGGAGGGCCACACTGCATGAGTCAGTGGGGGTGTTGGTTGTATTTTCTTGCTGGGAATGAGGTGTGAGTTATGTAGGGTATAGGTATGGATTGTTTGTGGTTTAGGTTTGTCTCTTAAGGAGGATTCCAATCTCTGTGTGCTCCTGCCCACATATAAACATATAGAAGTTAGCTTGGGTATATATTAATGAAAAGAGGTGGGGAGGGCAAGAGATGCACTGAGTACAGAAAGATAGGTAAGTATAGTACTTGTAAGGAAAAGAAACTAATATATCAACTTTTAGATATGTATAGGTTTCGTGTCTCGAGTACTAACCATTGTGTTAGTGAGGTCTATCTATATAGGTGTTTACCCTTTGCAGTATTACCCACAGCACCCTATATGTCAGCTTTCCTTTCCTATAGAGGAGGTAACCTTGTGGACTTTATTTGACATAAATTGAATTGATGATAATGAGGAGGAGAAGGTAGAAGAAGAAGAGGGAGACAAGAATAGAGAAAAGGAAAAACCGAACCAACAATCAAACAACAACAACAAAAATATATAATGAGAAGAGAGGGTAAAAGAGCAAGGGCATGTTAGTTTGCTTGAACGTGTTCAATGCTTAGGCCCTGTAGTATAAATCTGTAGGTTACAGTTGTTGCTTCGGTGGTCTGGCTGATCATGTGCTTCAGGTCCTAAAAGAAGGCATAATCTAGAGAAAAAGGGGTATGTTAAAGAGTTTTATCCAGACATTTTCATGATGCAAGTTGAGTATGGTGCTTCGTGTGACTGAGCACCGAGGTACCACTGTAGGATGTTCACCCTTTGTATCCAGGAACCCCTATGAACAGAAAAACTGAAAGGTTATTTTAAATGTGGTAAGGTTAAAGCATTCAAACATATTGTTTTGAAATGTTTCCGTTGGAGTCAGTAATTTCCGGACATAATCTTTACCTGTAATCCTGTATAAGATCTCTAGTAAATTATTATTGTATTAAAAGGCTAATTACATACCTGTCCTTTCTACACTGCTGTTTCTGCTGTTGTTGATTTCTTTATGATATAATGCATAGTTGGGCTTTGTGTTGTTTATCTTCCCTTTGTTTTGGACTCTACTCCCCAGTATATGGTGATTATTACAGTGTTTGAGATTTCTATCCTGTTACACCCTATTATTTGATCACGGGGTATTGGTTGTATATCTAGTGTATATTCTAGGTATATCAGAATAGTCTTATCATTCTGTGTTTATTTTTCATCTTCTACCTTACTTTGTTTAACATAATATTTTCTAGGCCCATCCATGTTGCTGCAAAGTCTATGACTGTATCATTTCTAAACACCATTTAGTATTTCATTGTGTATAGATACCACATCTTGATGATCCACTCATCTGTTGTTGGACATCGAGGTTGTTTCCAAGACCTGGCTATTATACTGAGTGCTGGGATAAATAGTGGGGTAAACACATACTTTGGGATGAATGTCCTTCCAACTTGGGTTTATATATCTAGGAGAGCAACTGCTGGATCAAATGGCAGCTCAATTCTGAGTTCCTTGAGCACTCTCCAGACTGTTTTCCATAGGGGTTGGACTAGGGGATATTCCCACCAGCAATGGATGAGAATTCCTTTCATACCGCATCCTCACCAACCGAGATTATTCCCATTATTTTTTATGTGAGCCATCCTCACAGGTGTAAGGTGGTATCTCATTGTTGTCTTGATTTGGATTGCCCTAATGATGAGTGAAGGTGAGCATGTCTTCATGGGTTTGTTGGCCATCTTTCGGTTTTCCTCAGAGAAACGTCTATTCATTTCATCTCCCCATTTCTCTATGGCTGGTGTTCTGGTTTTTTTTAAGAAACAAAGAAAGAGAAACTAGTTTTGCTACAAATTTTGCAGCCTGCTGGAATAGTAAAATGCAAGAAAGGCAGAAGCTATTGTTTACCACCAAGAATCTGAGACTAGAAAAACAGGTTGCTGGCAACTGACTGAACTCAATCTTTGAGTTGCAAATATACTTAGCCAGGGGGAAACTTTGGCGGTCTTTGGTACTGAAATTTCTTTAGACTTCACAATGACTGAGGCCAAATTTAGGTCTGTAGTTTTGCAAGGGAGACAAAGCCAAATGATAAGAAAAGAGATATAGTGTCACCGCCATGTCATATATATGTATATATACATATATATAACAGAAATGTAGCCAGTAATCCACGCAGGGGTTATGATTGATTCCACCAACGGGCCTGCTGGTCAAATATTTCTTGGGGGAATTTCAGGTCACTGCACCAGGAAAGCCAATGTGTGCCAATATCTGTGGTGAGAGATGGTACTTCATAGTTGTTTTGATTTTCATCTCCCTGATGAATAGTGATGTGAATCATTTTTTTCATGTGCCTTTTGGCCATTTATATTTCTTTTTTGACACAGTGTCTGTTCATTTCTTCTCTTATTTTTTGATGGGATTAGATGTTTATTTTCTTTTAAAGTTTCATCAGTGCCTTGTATGTTTTGGCTATCAGCCCCTTATCTGATGGATATTGGGTGAATAGTTTCCCCCACTCAGAGGGTGCCTCTTGTATCCTGGGCACTATTTCCTTTGAGGTGCAGAACTTTCTCAGTTTAATATATTCCTATCTGTTTATCTCTGCTTCCACTAGTTTAGAGAGTGCAGTTTCCTCCTTGAAGATGCCTTTAGTCTTGTTAGGGTCCAGAAATCAAAGGATGAGACCACACAAATTGGAGTAAAATTTAAACTTTATTCCACCTGCCAACAGCTCCTAACTGACCAGTCAGTGTTCTCTTCCATGAGGAATGAAAGAACCCCACCCAAGGTCGTGAATGGGATTATATAGGATAGGGATATAGGGAGGTTCTAGCTTTCTGATTATCTTTAAAATAATTGGTTCTTGTCTAGGGGTACCTTCTTATTGCTCCCTTGTCCTTCCCAGGTAGGCTACCTATATGGCCAGCTAGACTGAGGCTGGTTCTACGGAAATAGGCTGACAACATGTGGTCCTTACAAAATAGTGTTTCTCCCTGTTCAGAACCTAAAGAATCCTGCATATGGCTTTTACAAAATTTTATCCTTCCTTATTCAGAATTCAGATCACAAGTCTCAATGTCATGGAGTGTTTTACCTATGTGTTGTTCTATAACCTTATGGTTTCAAGTCTAATATAAAGGTTTTTAATCCATTTGGATTTTCCCTTCGTAACTGGTGTTAGCTGAAGATTTGAGTTTGCTTTTTTGCAATTGGCTAACCAGTTGTGCCAATAACATTTGTTGAAGAGGCTTTCCTTGCTCCATTTAAAATTTCTTGCTCCTTTATCAAAAATTAGGTGATTTGGGGAATCATTAGTATTTGGGGAATATTCTCTGAGTACTCAAGCCTATTTCACTGATCTGAGAGTCTCTCTTTAGTTCAATACCATGCGGATTTGATCAATATTTCTTTGTAATACAGTTTAAAGTTGGGGAAAGTAATGTCTCCCATATTCTTTTTCCCAAGGATTGCTTTAGCTATTCATAGGTATTTATTGTTCCAAATTAATTTCAGAAGTCTTTGATCCACTTCTTTGAAGAATGTCATGGGTATCTTTAAAGAAATCACATTAAGAGAGCATGAAAACCGGCAAGCCGTTGCAAAAGCCGGCTCCCTGTGTGTGATATAAGAAGGGGAAAATCCACGAAAGTATGCCTGCACAGTGGGGCCCAACAGTGAAAAACTGTGAGCAAGACCTGTATATGTCTGTCTACTGTCCTCTTGCGTGAAACTCTTGCGAGTGGGGCAAAAAGAGGCTCCAGAAAACTCGCTCGCCCAGAGGCCATTTTCAGGGAGGGACTCCAGAGCATGAAAACCCGAAAGCCTTTGCAAAACCCGGCTCCCTGTGTGTGACATCAGGCGGGGAAAATCCACGAAAGTATGACTGCCCAGTGGGGCCCAACTGTGAAAAACTGTGAGTGTGACCTGTATATGTCTGTCTACTGTCCTCTTGCATGAAACACTTGCGAATGGGGCAAAAAGAGGCTCCAGAAAACTCGCTCGCCCAGAGGCCATTTTCAGGGAGGGACTCCAGAGCATGAAAACCGGCAAGAATTTGCAAAAGCCAGCTCCATTTGTGTGACATCAGGCGGGGAAAATCCATGAAAGTACGCCTGCCTGTGGGGCCCTACTGTGAAAAACTGTGAGTATGACCTCTATATGTCTGTCTACTGTCCTCTTGCATGAAATTCTTGCGAGTGGGGCAAAAAGAGGCTCCAGAAAACTCTCGGGCCAGAGGCCATTTTCAGGGAGGGACTCCAAAGCATGAAAACCGGCAGGCCTATTGCAAAAGCCGGCTCCCTGTGTGTGACATCAGGCGGGGAAAATCAATGAAAGTACGCCTACCAGTGGAGCCCTACTGTGAAAAACTGTGAGTGTGACCTGTATATGTCTGTCTACTGTCCTCTTGCATGAAACTCTTGCGAGTGGGGCAAAAAGAGGCTCCAGAAAATTCTCTGGCCAAGAGGCCATTTTCAGAGAGGGACTCCAGAGCATGAAAACCGGCAGTCCTATTGCAAAAGCCGGCTCCCTGTGTGTGAAAACAGGCGGGGAAAATCCACAAAAGTACGCTTGCCCCGTGGGGCCCAACTGTGAAAATCTCTGAGTGTGACCTGTATATGTCTGTCTACTGTCCACTTGCGTGGAACTGTTGCGAGTGGGGCAAAAAGAGGCTCCAGAAAATTTGATCACCCAGAGGCCATATTCAGGGAGGGACTCCAGAGCATGAAAAGCAGCAAGCCTTTGCCAAAGCCGGCTCCCTGTGTGTTACATCAGGCGGGGAACATCCACGAAAGTACACCTGCCCAGTGTGGCCCAACAGTGAAAAACTGTGAATTTGACCTCTATATGTCTGTAAACTGTCCTCTTGCGTGAAACACTTGCGAGTGGGGCAAAAAGAGGCTCTAGAAAACCGCACGCCCAGAGGCCATTTTCAGGGAGGGACTCCAGAGCATGAAAACGGGCAAGCCTTTGCAAAAGACGGCTCCCTGTGTGTGACATCAGGCGAGAAACATCCACGAAAGTACGCAGGCCAGTGGGGCCCAACTGTGAAAAACTGTGACTGCGACCTGTATATGTCTCTCTACTGTTCTCTTGCGTGAAACTCTTGCGAGTGGGGCAAAAAGAGGCTCCAGAAAACTCACTCGCCTGGAGGCCATTTTCAGGGAGGGACTCCAGAGCATGAAAACCGGCAGGCCTATTGCAAAAGCCGGCTCCCAGTGTGTGACATCAGGCTGGGAAAATCAACGAAAGTACGCAGGCCAGAGGGGCCCTACTGTGAAAAACTGAGTGTGACCTGTATATGTCTGTCTACTGTCCTCTTGCATGAAACACTTGTGAGTGGGGCAAAAAGAGGCTCAAGAAAACTTGCTCGCCCAGAGGCCATTTTCAGGGATGGACTCCGGAGCATGAAAACCTGCAAGGCTTTGCAAAAGCCAACTCCTTGTGTGTGACATCAGGCGGGGAAAATCCACGAAAGTACGCCTGCCCAGTGGGGCCCAACTGTGAAAAACTGTGAGTGTGACCTGTATATGTCTGTCTACTGTCCCCTTGCGTGAAACTCTTGCGAGTGGGGCAAAAAGAGGCTCCAGAAAATTCGCTGGCCCACAGGCCATTTTCAGGGAGGGATTCCAGAGCATGAAAACCGGCAGCCCTATTGCAAAAGCCTGCTTCCTGTGTGTGATATCAGGCGGGGAAAATCCACGAAATTACGCCTGCCCAGTGGGGCCCAACAGTGAAAAACTGTGAGTGTAACCTGTATATGTCTGTCTACTGTCCTCTTGCGTGAAACTCTTGCGAGTGGGGCAAAAAAGGCTCCAGAAAACTCGCTCGCCCAGAGGCCATTTTCAGGGAGGGACTCCAGAACTTGAAAAATGGCAAACCTTTGCAAAAGCCGGCTCCCTGTATGTGACAACAGGTGGGAAAAATCCACGAAAGTACACTTGCCCAGTGGGGCCCAACTGAGAAAATCTCTGAGTGTGACCTGTATATGTCTGTCTACTCTCCACTTGCGTGAAACTCTTGCGAGTGGGGCAAAAAGAGGCTCCAGTAAATTCGCTCTCCCAGAGGCCATTTGCAGGGAGGGACTCCAGAACTTGAAAAATGGCAAACCTTTGCAAAAGCCGGCTCCCTGTGTGTGACAACAGCCGGGAAAAATCCACGAAAGTACGCTTGCCCAGTGGGGCCCAACTGTGAAAATCTCTGAATGTGACCTGTATATGTCTGTCTACTCTCCCCTTGTGTGAAACTCTTGCGAGTGGGGCAAAAAGAGGCTCCAGAAAATTCGCTCGCCCAGAGGCCATTTTCAGGGAGGGACTCCAGAGCATGAAAACCGGGAAGACTTTGCAAAAGCTGGCTCCCTGTGTGTGACATCAGGCGGGGAACATCCACGAAAGTACACCTGCCCAGTGTGGCCCAACTGTGAAAAACTATGAATATGACCTCTATATGTCTGTCTACTGTACACTTGCGTGAAACACTTGCGAGTGGGGCAAAAAGAGGCTCCAGAAAACCGCTCGCCCAGGGGCCATTTTCAGGGAGGGACTCCAGAGCATGAAAACGGGCAAGCCTTTGCAAAAGCTGGCTCCCTGTGTGTGACATCAGGCGGGGAAAATGCACGAAAGTACGCCTGCCTAGTGCGGCCCAATTGTGAAAAACTGTGAGTGCGACCTGTATATGTCTGTCTACTGTCCTCTTGCGTGAAACTCTTGCGAGTGGGGCAAAAAAGGCTCCAGAAACCTCGCTCGCCCAGATGCCATTTTCAGGGAGGGACTCCAGAGCATGAAAAGGGACAAGCCTTTGCAAAAGCTCGCTCACTGTGTGTGGAAACAGGGGGGGGAAATCCACAAAAGTATGCCTGCCCAGTGGGGCCCAATGTGAAAAAATATGAGTGTGACCTGTCTATGTCTGTCTACTGTCCTCTTGCGTGAAACTCTTGCGAGTGGGGCAAAAAGAGGCTCCAGAAACCTTGCTCGCCCAGACGCCATTTTCAGGGAGGGACTACAGAGCATGAAAACCGGCTAAGCTTTGCAAAAGCTGGCTCCCTGTGTGTGACATCAGGAGGGAAACATCCACGAAAGTACGCCTGCCCAGTGGGGCCCAACTGTGAAAAACTGTGACTGTGACCTGTATATGTCTGTCTACTGTCTTCATGCGTGAAACTCTTGCGAGTGGGGCAAAAAGAGGCTCCAGAAAACTCGATCGCCTGGAGGCCATTTTAAGGGAGGGACTCCAGAGTATAAAAACCGGCAGCCCTATTGCAAAAGTCTGCTCCCTGTGTGTGACATCAGGCGGGGAAAATCCACGAAATTACGCCTGCCCAGTGGGGCCCAACTGTGAAAATCTCTGAGTGTGACCTGTATATGTCTGTCAACTCTCCACTTGCGTGAACCTCTTGTGAGTGGGGCAAAAAGAGGCTCCAGAAAACTCGCTCTCCCAGAGGCCATTTTCAGGGAGGGAATCCAGAGCATGAAAACTGGCAAGCCTTTGCAAAATCCGGCTCCCTGTGTGTGACAACAGGCGGGAAAAATCCACGAAAGTACGCTTGCCCAGTGGGGCCCAACTGTGAAAATCTCTGAGTGTGACCTGTATATTTCTGTCTACTCTCCACTTGTGTGAAACACTTGCGAGTGGGGCAATAAGAGGCTCCAGAAAATTCACTAGCCCAGAGGCCATTTTCAGGGAGGGAATCCAGAGCATGAAAACCGGGAAGACTTTGCAAAAGCCGGCTCCCTGTGTGTGACATCAGGCGGGGAACATCCACGAAAGTTCAACTGCCCAGTGTAGCCCAACTGTGAAAACCTGTGAATATGAATTCTATATGTCTGTCTACTGTACACTTGCATGAAACACTTGCGAGTGGGGCAAAAAGAGGCTCTAGAAAACTCGATCGCCCAGAGGCCAATTTCAGGGAGGGACTCCAGAGCATGAAAACTGGCAAGCCTTTGCAAAAGCCGGCTCCCTGTGTGTGAGATCAGGCGGGGAAAATCCATGAAAGTACGCCTGCCCAGTGCGCCCCAACTGTGAAAAACTGTGAGTGCGACCTGTATATGTCTGTCTACAGTCCTCTTGCGGGAAACTCTTGCGAGTGGGGCTAAAAGAGGCTCCAGAAAACTCGCTCGCCCAGAGGCCATTTTCAGGGAGGGACTCCAGAACATGACAACTGGCAAACCTTTGCAAAAGCCGGCTCCCTGTGTGTGACAAAAAACGGGGAAAATCCACGAAAGTAATCTTGCCCAATGGGGCCCAATTGTGAAAAACTGTGAGTGCGACCTCTATATGTCTGTCCACTGTCCTCTTGCGTGAAACTCTTGTGAGTGGGGCAAAAAGAGGCTCCAGAAAACTTGCTCGCCCAGAGGCCATTTTCAGGGAGGGACTCCAGAGCATGAAAACTGGCAAGCCTTTGCAAAAGCCGCTCCCTGTGTGTGACATCAGGAGGGGAAAATCCACGAAAGTACGCCTGCCCAGTGCGGCCCAACTGTGAAAAACTGTGAGTGCGACCTGTATATGTCTGTCTACTGTCCTCTTGCGTGAAACTCTTACGAGTGGGGCAAAAAAGGCTCCAGAAACCTAGCTCGCCCAGACGCCATTTTCAGGGAGGGACTCCAGAGCATGAAAACTGGCAAGCCTTTGCAAAAGCCGCTCCCTGTGTGTGACATCAGGCGTGGAACATCCACGAAAGTACGACTGCCCAGTGGGGCCCAACTGTGAAAAACTGTGAATGTGACCTCTATATGTCTGTCTACTGTCCTCTTGCGTGAAACACTTGCGAGTGGGGCAAAAAGAGGCTACACAAAACTCGCTTGCCAGAGGCCATTTTCAGGGAGGGACTCCAGAGCATGAAAACCGGGAAGACTTTGCAAAAGCCGGCTCCCTGTGTGTGACATCAGGCGGGGAACATTCACGAAAGTTCAACGGCCCAGTGTAGCCCAACTGTGAAAAACTGTGAATATGAACTCTATATGTCTGTCTACTGTACACTTGCGTGAAACACTTGCGAGTGGGGCAAAAAGAGGCTCTAGAAAACTTGCTCGCCCAGAGGCCATTTTCAGGGAGGGACTCCAGAGCATGAAAACGGGCAAGACTTTGCAAAAGCCGGCTCCCTGTGTGTGAGATCAGGCGGGGAAAATCCATGAAAGTACGCGTGCCCAGTGCGGCCCAACTGTGAAAAATTGTGAGTGCGACCTGTTTATGTCTGTCTACTGTCCTCTTGCGTGAAACTCTTGCGAGTGGGGCCAAAAAGGCTCCAGAAACCTCGCTCACCCAGACGCCATTATCAAGGAGGGACTCCAGAGCATGAAAACGGGCAAGCCTTTGCAAAAGCCGGCTCCCTGTGTGTGACATCAGGCGGAAAACATCCAGGATAGTACGCCTGCTCAGTGGGACCCACTGTGAAAATTGTGAGTGCGACCTGTATATGTCTGTCTACTGTCCTCTTGCGTGAAACTCTTGCGAGTGGTGTTAAAAGAGGCTCCAGAAAACTCGCTCGCCCAGAGGCCATTTTCAGGGTGGGACTCCAGAACATGAAAACGGGCAAACCTTTGCAAATGCCGGCTCCCTGTGTGTGACAACAGACGGGGAAAATCCACGAAAGTAATCTTGCCCAGTGGGGCCCAACTGTGAAAATCTGTGAGTGCGACCTGTATATGTCTGTCTACTGTCCGCTTGCGTGAAACTCTTGCGAGTGGGGCAAAAAAGGCTCCAGAAACCTCGCTTACCCAGACGCCATTTTCAGGGAGGGACTCCAGAGCATGAAAACTGGCAAGCCTTTGCAAAAGCCGCTCCCTATGTGTGACATCAGGCGTGGAACATCCACGAAGTACGACTGCCCAGTGGGGCCCAACTGTGAAAAACTGTGAGTGCGACCTGTATATGTCTGTCTACTATCCTCTTGCGTGAAACTCTTGCGAGTGGGGCAAAAAGAGGCTCCAAAAAATTCGCTTGCCCAGAGGCTATTTTCAGGGAGGGACTCCAGAGCATGAAAACTGGCAAAACTTTGCAAAAGCCGGCTCCCTGTGTGTGACAACAGACGGGGAAAATCCACGAAAGTAATCTTGCCCAGTGGGGCCCAACTGTGAAAATCTGTGAGTGCGACCTGTATATGTCTGTCTACTGTCCTCTTGCGTGAAACACTTGCGAGTTGGGCAAAAAGAGGCTCTAGAAAACTCGCTCCCCAGAGGCCATTTTCAGGGAGGGATTCCAGAGCATGAAAACCGGCAAGCCTTTGCAAAAGCTGGCTCCGTGTGTGTGACATCAGGCGTGGAACATCCACGAAAGTACGACTGCCCAGTGGGGCCCAACTGTGAAAAACTGTGAATGTGACCTGTATATGTCTGTCTACTGTCCTCTTGCGTGAAACACTTGCGAGTGGGGTAAGAAGAGGCTCCAGAAAACTCGCTCGCCCAGAGGCCATTTTCAGGGAGGGACTCCAGAGCATGAAAACCGGGAAGACTTTGCAAAAACGGGCTCCCTGTGTGTGACATCAGGCGGGGAACATCCACGAAAGTACACCTGCCCAGTGTAGCCCAACTGTGAAAAACTGTGAATATGACCGCTATATGTCTGTCTACTGTACACTTGCGTGAAACACTTGCGAGTGGGGCAAAAAGAGGCTCTAGAAACCTCGCTCGCCCAAACGCCATTTTCAGGGAGGGACTCCAGAGCATGAAAACGGGCAAGCCTTTGCAAAACCCGGTTCCCTGTGTGTGACATCAGGAGGGAAACATCCACGAAAGTACGCCTGCCCAGTGGGGCCCAACAGTGAAAAACTGTGAGTGCGACCTGTATATGTCTGTCTACTGTCCTCTTGCGTGAAACTCTTGCGAGTGGGGCAAAAAGAGGCTCCAGAAAACTCGCTCGCCCAGAGGCCATTTTCAGGGAGGGACTCCAGAACATGAAAACTGGCAAACCTTTGCAAAAGCCGGCTCCCTGTGTGTGACAACAGAAGGGGAATATCCACAAAACTACGCCTGCCCAGTGGGGCCCAACTGTGAAAAACTGTGAGTGCGATCTGTATATGTCTGTCTACTGTCCTCTTGCGTGAAACTCTTGCGAGTGGGGCAAAAAGAGGCTCCAGAAAACTCGCTCGCCCGGAGGCCATTTTCAGGGAGGGACTCCAGAGCATAAGAACCGGCAGCCCTATTGCAAAAGTCTGCTCCCTGTGTGTGACATCAGGCGGGGAAATACCACGAAATTACGCCTGCCCAGTGGGGCCCAACTATGAAAATCTCTGAGTGTGACCTGTATATGTCTGTCAACTCTCCACTGGCATGAACCTCTTGTGAGTGGGGCAAAAAGAGGCTCCAGAAAACTCGCTCTCCCAGAGGCCATTTTCAGGGAGGGACTCCAGAGCATGAAAACCGGCAAGCCTTTGCAAAGCCGGCTCCCTGTGTGTGACATCAGGCGGGGAAAATCCACGAAAGTACATCTGCCCAGTGCAGCCCAACTGTGAAAATCTGTGAGTGCGACCTGTATATGTCTGTCTACTGTCCTCTTGCGTGAAACTCTTGCGAGTGGGGCAAAAAAGGCTCCAGAAACCTCGCTTACCCAGACGCCATTTTCAGGGAGGGACTCCAGAGCATGAAAACTGGCAAGCCTTTGCAAAAGCCGCTCCCTGTGTGTGACATCAGGCGTGGAACATCCACGAAAGTACGACTGCCCAGTGGGGCCCAACTGTGAAAAACTGTGAGTGTGACCTGTATATGTCTGTCTACTATCCACTTGCGTGAAACTCTTGCGAGTGGGGCAAAAAGAGGCTCCAGAAAATTCGCTTGCCCAGAGGCTATTTTCAGGGAGGGACTCCAGAGCATGAAAACTGGCAAGCCTTTGCAAGAGCCGGCTCCCTGTGTGTGACATCAGGAGGAGAAAATTCACGAAAGTACGACTGCCCAGTGGGCCCAACTGTGACAAACTGGCATTGCGACCTGTATATGGCTGTCTACTGTCCCCTTGTGTGAAACTCTTCGAGTGGGGCAAAAAGAGGCTCCAGAAAACTCGCTTGCCAGAGGCCATTTTCAGGGAGGGACTCCAGAGCATGAAAACCGGCAAGCCTTTGCAAATGCCGGCTCCTTGTATGTGACATCATTCGGGGAAAATCCACGAAAGTAGGCCTGCCTGTTGGGACCTACTGTGAAAAACTCTGAGTATGAACTCTATATGTCTGTCTACTGTCCTCTTGCATGAAACTCTTGCGAGTAGGGCAAAAAGAGGCTTCAGAAAACTCGCTCACCCAGAGGCCTTTTTCAGGGAGGGACTCTAGAACATGAAAACCGGCAAGCCTTTGCAAAGGCTGGCTCCCTGTGTGTGACATCAGGCGGGGAATATCCACGAAAGTACGCCTGCCCATTGAGGCCCAACTGTGAAAAACTGTGAGTGCGACCTTTATATGTCTGTCTACTGTCCTCTTGCGTGAAACACTTGCATGTTGGGCAAAAAGAGGCTCTAGAAAACTCGCTCCCCAGAGGCCATTTTCAGGGAGGGATTCCAGAGCATGAAAACCGGCAAGCCTTTGCAAAAGCTGGCTCCCTGTGTGTGACATCAGGCGTGGAACATCCACGAAAGTACGACTGCCCAGTGGGGCCCAACTGTGAAAAACTGTGAATGTGACCTGTATATGTCTGTCTACTGTCCTCTTGCGTGAAACACTTGAAAGTGGGGCAAAAAGAGGCTCCAGAAAACTCGCTTGCCAGAGGCCATTTTCAAGGAGGGACTCCAGAGCATAAAAACCGGGAAGACTTTGCAAAAACGGGCTCCCTGTGTGTGACATCAGGCAGGGAACATCCACGAAAGTACACCTGCCCAGTGTAGCCCAACTGTGAAAAACTGTGAATATGACCGCTATATGTCTGTCTACTGTACACTTGCGTGAAACACTTGCGAGTGGGGCAAAAAGAGGCTCTAGAAACCTCGCTCGCCCAGACGCCATTTTCCGGGAGGGACTCCAGATCATGAAAACGGGCAAGCCTTTGCAAAAGCCGGCTCCCTGTGTGTGACATCAGGAGGGAAACATCCACGAAAATATGCCTGCCCAGTGGGGCCCAACTGTGAAAAACTGTGAGTGCGACCTTTATATGTCTGTCTACTGTCCTCTTGCGTGAAACTCTTGCGAGTGGGGCAAAAAGAGGTTCCAGAAAACTCACTCGCCCTGAGGCCATTTTCAGGGAGGGACTCCAGAGCATAAGAACCGGCAGCCCTATAGCAAAAGTCTGCTCCCTGTGTGTGACATCAGGCGGGGAAAATCCACGAAATTACGCCTGCCCAGTGGGGCCCAACTGTGAAAATCTCTGAGTGTGACCTGTATATGTCTGCCAACTCTCCACTTGCATGAACCTCTTGTGAGTGGGGCAAAAAGAGGCTCCAGAAAACTCGCTCTCCCAGAGGCCATTTTCAGGGAGGGACTCCAGAACTTGAAAAATGGCAAACCTTTGCAAAAGCCGGCTCCCTGTGTGTGACATCAAGCGGGGAACATCCACAAAAGTTCAACTGCCCAGTGTAGCCCAACTGTGAAAAACTGTGAATATGAAATCTATATGTCTGTCTACTGTACACTTGCGTGAAACACTTGCGAGTGGGGCAAAAAGAGGCTCTAGAAAACTCGCTCGCCCAGAGGCCATTTTCAGGGAGGGACTCCAGAGCATGAAAACTGGCAAGCCTTTGCAAAAGCCACTCCCTGTGTGTGACATCAGGTGTGGAACATCCACGAAAGTACGACTTCCCAGTGGGGCCCAACTGTGAAAAACTGTGAATGTGACCTCTATATGTCTGTCTACTGTCCTCTTGCGTGAAACACTTGCGAGTGGGGCAAAAAGAGGCTCCAGAAAACTCGCTTGCCAGAGGACATTTTCAGGGAGGGACTCCAGAGCATGAAAACCGGCAAGACTTTGCAAAAGCCGGCTCCCTGTGTGTGACATCAGGAGGGGAAAATCCACGAAAGTACGCCTGCCCAGTGGGGCCCAACTGTGAAAAACTGTGAGTGCGACCTGTATATGTCTGTCTACTGTCCTCTTGCGTGAAACACTTGCGAGTTGGGCAAAAAGAGGCTCTAGAAAACTCGCTCGCCAGAGGCCATTTTCAGGGAGGGATTCCAGAGCATGAATACCGGCAAGCCTTTGCAAAAGCTGGCTCCCTGTGTGTGGAAACAGGCGGAAAATATCCATGAAAGTAGGCCTGCCCAGTGGGGCCCAACTGTGAAAAACTGTGAGTGCGATATGTATATGTCTGTCTACGGTCCTCTTGCGTGAAACTCTTGAGAGAGGGGAAAAAGAGGGTCCAGAAAAGTCGCTCGCCCAGGGCCATTTTCAGGTAGGGACTCCAGAACATGAAAATTGTCAAACCTTTGCAAAAGCCGGCTCCCTGTGTGTGACAACAGACGGGGAAAATCCACGAAACTACGCTAGCCCAGTGGGGCCCAACTGTGAAAAACTGTGAGTGCGACCTGTATATGTCTGTCTACTATCCTCTTGCGTGAAACTCTTGCGAGTGGGGCAAAAAGAGGCTCCAGAAAATTCGCTTGCCCAGAGGCTATTTTCAGGGAGGACTCCAGAGCATGAAAACTGGCAAGACTTTGCAAAAGCCGGCTCCCTGTGTGTGACATCAGGAGGAGAAAATCCACGAAAGTACGCCTGCCCAGTGGGCCCAACTGTGACAAACTGCCAGTGCGACCTGTATATGTCTGTCTACTGTACCCTTGCGTGAAACTCTTGCGAGTGGGGCAAAAAGAGGCTCCAGAAAACTCGCTTGCCAGTGGCCATTTTCAGGGAGGGACTCCAGAGCATGAAAACCGGCAAGCCTTTGCAAAAGCCGGCTCCCTGTGTGTGACATCAGGCGGGGAAAATCCACGAAAATACATCTGCCCAGTGCAGCCCAACTGTGAAAATCTGTGAGTGCGACCTGTATATGTCTGTCTACTGTCCTCTTGCGTGAAACTCTTGCGAGTGGGGCAAAAAAGGCTACAGAAACCTCGCTTACCCAGACGCCATTTTCAGGGAGGGACTCCAGAGCATGAAAACTGGCAAGCCTTTGCAAAAGCCGCTCCCTGTGTGTGACATCAGGCGTGGAACATCCACGAAAGTACGACTGCCCAGTGGGGCCCAACTGTGAAAAACTGTGAGTGCGACCTGTATATGTCTGTCTACTATCCTCTTGCGTGAAACTCTTGCGAGTGGGGCAAAAAGAGGCTCCAGAAAATTCGCTTGCCCAGAGGCTATTTTCAGGGAGGGACTCCAGAGCATGAAAACTGGCAAGCCTTTGCAAAAGCCGGCTCCCTGTGTGTGACATCAGGAGGAGAAAATCCACAAAAGTACGCTTGCCCAGTGGGGCCCAACTGTGAAAAACTGTGAGTGCGAACTCTATATGTCTGTCTACTATCCTCTTGCGTGAAACTCTTGCGAGTGGGGCAAAAAGAGGCTCCAGAAAACTCGCTCGCCCGGAGGGCATTTTCAGGGAGGGACTCCAGAGCATAAGAACCGGCAGCCCTATTGCAAAAGTCTGCTCCCTGTGTGTGACATCAGGCGGGGAAAATCCACGAAATTACGCCTGCCCAGTGGGGCCCAACTGTGAAAATCTCTGAGTGTGACCTGTATATGTCTGCCAACTCTCCACTTGCATGAACCTCTTGTGAGTGGGGCAAAAAGAGGCTCCAGAAAACTCGCTCTCCCAGAGGCCATTTTCAGGGAGGGACTCCAGAACTTGAAAAATGGCAAACCTTTGCAAAAGCCGGCTCCCTGTGTGTGACATCAAGCGGGGAACATCCACAAAAGTTCAACTGCCCAGTGTAGCCCAACTGTGAAAAACTGTGAATATGAAATCTATATGTCTGTCTACTGTACACTTGCGTGAAACACTTGCGAGTGGGGCAAAAAGAGGCTCTAGAAAACTCGCTCGCCCAGAGGCCATTTTCAGGGAGGGACTCCAGAGCATGAAAACTGGCAAGCCTTTGCAAAAGCCACTCCCTGTGTGTGACATCAGGTGTGGAACATCCACGAAAGTACGACTTCCCAGTGGGGCCCAACTGTGAAAAACTGTGAATGTGACCTCTTTATGTCTGTCTACTGTCCTCTTGCGTGAAACACTTGCGAGTTGGGCAAAAAGAGGCTCTAGAAAACTCGCTCGCCAGAGGCCATTTTCAGGGAGGGATTCCAGAGCATGAATACCGGCAAGCCTTTGCAAAAGCTGGCTCCCTGTGTGTGGAAACAGGCGGGGAAAATCCATGAAAGTAGGCCTGCCCAGTGGGGCCCAACTGTGAAAAACTGTGAGTGCGATCTGTATATGTCTGTCTACGGTCCTCTTGCGTGAAACTCTTGAGAGAGGGGAAAAAGAGGGTCCAGAAAACTCGCTCGCCCAGAGGCCATTTTCAGGCAGGGACTCCAGAACATGAAAATTGTCAAACCTTTGCAAAAGACGGCTCCCTGTGTGTGACAACAGACGGGGAAAATCCACGAAACTACGCTAGCCCAGTGGGGCCCAACTGTGAAAAACTGTGAGTGCGACCTGTATATGTCTGTCTACTATCCTCTTGCTTGAAACTCTTGCGAGTGGGGCAAAAAGAGGCTCCAGAAAATTCGCTTGCCCAGAGGCTATTTTCAGGGAGGACTCCAGAGCATGAAAACTGGCAAGACTTTGCAAAAGCCGGCTCCCTGTGTGTGACATCAGGAGGAGAAAATCCACGAAAGTACGCCTGCCCAGTGGGCCCAACTGTGACAAACTGCCAGTGCGACCTGTATATCTCTGTCTACTGTCCCCTTGCGTGAAACTCTTGCGAGTGGGGCAAAAAGAGGCTCCAGAAAACTCGCTTGCCAGTGGCCATTTTCAGGGAGGGACTCCAGAGCATGAAAACCGGCAAGCCTTTGCAAAAGCCGGCTCCTTGTGTGTGACATCAGGCGGGGAAAATCCACGAAAATACATCTGCCCAGTGCGGCCCAACTGTGAAAATCTGTGAGTGCGACCTGTATATGTCTGTCTACTGTGCTCTTGCGTGAAACTCTTGCGAGTGGGGCAAAAAAGGCTCCAGAAACCTCGCTTACCCAGACGCCATTTTCAGGGAGGGACTCCAGAGCATGAAAACTGGCAAGCCTTTGCAAAAGCCGCTCCCTGTGTGTGACATCAGGCGTGGAACATCCACGAAAGTACGACTGCCCAGTGGGGCCCAACTGTGAAAAACTGTGAGTGCGACCTGTATATGTCTGTCTACTATCCTCTTGCGTGAAACTCTTGCGAGTGGGGCAAAAAGAGGCTCCAGAAAATTCGCTTGCCCAGAGGCTATTTTCAGGGAGGGACTCCAGAGCATGAAAACTGGCAAGCCTTTGCAAAAGCCAGCTCCCTGTGTGTGACATCAGGAGGAGAAAATCCACGAAAGTACGCTTGCCCAGTGGGGCCCAACTGTGAAAAACTGTGAGTGCGACCTGTATATGTCTGTCTACTATCCTCTTGCGTGAAACTCTTGCGAGTGGGGCAAAAAGAGGCTCCAGAAAATTCGCTTGCCCAGAGGCTATTTTCAGGGAGGGACTCTAGAGCATGAAAACTGGCAAGCCTTTAAAAAAGCCGGCTCCCTGTGTGTGACATCAGGAGGAGAAAATTCACGAAAGTACGACTGCCCAGTGGGCCCAACTGTGACAAACTGGCAGTGCGACCTGTATATGTCTGTCTACTGTCCCCTTGCGTGAAACTCTTGCGAGTGGGGCAAAAAGAGGCTCCAGAAAACTCGCTTGCCAGAGGCCATTTTCAGGGAGGGACTCCAGAGCATGAAAACTGGCAAGCCTTTGCAAAAGCCGTTCCCTGTATGTGACATCAGGCGAGGAACATCCACGAAAGTACGACTGCCCAGTGGGGCCCAACTGTGAAAAACTGTGAATGTGACCTCTATATGTCTGTCCACTGTCCTCTTGCGTGAAACACTTGCGAGTGGGGCAAAAAGAGGCTCCAGAAAACTCTCTTGCCAGAGGCCATTTTCAGGGAGGGACTCCAGAGCATGAAAACCGGCAAGCCTTTGCAAATGCCGGCTCCTTGTATGTGACATCAGTCGGGGAAAATCCACGAAAGTAGGCCTGCCTGTTGGGCCCTACTTTGAAAAACTCTGAGTATAAACTCTATATGTCTGTCTACTGTCCTCTTGCATGAAACTCTTGCGAGTGGGGCAAAAAGAGGCTTCAGAAAACTCGCTCACCCAGAGGCCTTTTTCAGGGAGGGACTCTAGAACATGAAAACCGGCAAGCCTTTGCAAAGGCTGGCTCCCTATGTGTGACATCAGGCGGGGTATATCCACGAAAGTACGCCTGCCCATTGAGGCCCAACTGTGAAAAACTGTGAGTGCGACCTTTATATGTCTGTCTACTGTCCTCTTGCGTGAAACACTTGCATGTTGGGCAAAAAGAGGCTCTAGAAAACTCGCTCGCCAGAGGCCATTTTCAGGGAGGGATTCCAAAGCATTAAAACTGGCAAGCCTTTGCAAAAGCTGGCTCCCTGTGTGTGACATCAGGCATGGAACATCCACGAAAGTACGACTGCCCAGTGGGGCCCAACTGTGAAAAACTGTGAATGTGACCTGTATATGTCTGTCTACTGTCCTCTTGCGTGAAACACTTGCGAGTGGGGCAAGAAGAGGCTCCAGAAAACTCGCTTGCCAGAGGTCATTTTCAGGGAGGGACTCCAGAGCATAAAAACCGGGAAGACTTTGCAAAAACGGGCTCCCTGTGTGTGACATCAGGCGGGGAACATCCACGAAAGTACACTGCCCAGTGTAGCCCAACTGTGAAAAACTGTGAATATGACCTCTATATGTCTGTCTACTGTACATTTGCGTGAAACACTTGCGAGTGGAGCAAAAAGAGGCTCTAGAAACCTCGCTCGCCTAGACGCCATTTTCAGGGAGGGACTCAAGAGCATGAAAACGGGCAAGCCTTTGCAAAAGCCGGCTCCCTGTGTGTGACATCAGGCAGGAACCATCCACGAAAGTACGCCTGCTCAGTTGGGCCCAACTGTGAAAACTGTGAGTGCGACCTGTATATGTCTGTCTACTGTCCTCTTGCGTGAAACTCTTGCGAGTGGGGCTAAAAGAGGCTCCAGAAAACTATCTCGCCCAGAGGCCATTTTCAGGGTGGGACTCCAGAACATGAAAACTGGCAAATCTTTGCAAAAGCCGGCTCCCTGTGTGTGACAACAGACGGGGAAAATCCACGAAAGTAATCTTGCCCAGTGGGTCCCAACTGTGAAAAACTGTGAGTGCGACCTGTATATTTCTATCTACTGTCCTCTTGCGTGAAACTCTTGCGAGTGGGGCAAAAAGAGTCTCAAGAAAACTTGCTCGCCCAGAGGCCATTTTCAGGGAGGGACTCCAGAGCATGAAAAGTGGCAAGCCTTCGCAAAAGCCGCTCCCTGTGTGTGACATCAGGCATGGAACATCCACGAAAGTACGACTGCCCAGTGGGGCCCAACTGTGAAAAACTGTGAATGTGACCTCTATATGTCTGTCTACTGTCCTCTTGCGTGAAACACTTGCGAGTGGGGAAGAAGAGGCTCCAGAAATCTCGCTTGCCAGAGGCCATATTTAGGGAGGGACTCCAGAGCATGAAAACAGGGAAGACTTTGCAAAAACGGGCTCCCTGTGTGTGACATCAGGCGGGGAACATCCACGAAAGTACACCTGCCGAGTGTAGCCCAACTGTGAAAAACTGTGAGTGCGACCTTTATATGTCGGTCTACTGTCCTCTTGCGTGAAACTCTTGCGAGTGGGGCTAAAAGAGGCTCCAGAAAACTTGCTCGCCCAGAGGCCATTTTCAGGGTGGGACTCCAGAACATGAAAACTGGCAAATCTTTGCAAAAGCCGGCTCCCAGTGTGTGACAACAAACGGGGAATATCCACGAAAGTAATCTTGCCCAGTGGGTCCCAACTGTGAAAAACTGTGAGTGCGACCTATATATGTCTATCTACTGTCCTCTTGCGTGAAACTCTTGCGAGTGGGGCAAAAAGAGGCTCCAGAAAACTCGCTTGCCAGAGGCCATTTTCAGGGAGGGACTCCAGAGCATGAAAACCGGCCGGACTTTGCAAATGCCGGTTCCCTGTGTGTGACATCAGGTGGGGAAAATCCACGAAAGTACGCCTGCCCAGTGGGGCCCAACTGTGAAAAACTGTGAGTGCGACCTGTATATGTCTGTCTACTGTCCTCTTGCATGAAACACTTGCGAGTTCGGCAAAAAGTGGCTCTAGTAAACTCGCTTGCCAGAGGCCATTTTCAGGGAGGGATTCCAGAATATGAAAACCGGCAAGCCTTTGCAAAAGCTGGCTCCCTTTGTGTGGAAACGGTGGGGAAATTCCATGAAAGTAGGCCTGCCCAGTGGGGCCCAACTGTGAAAAACTGTGAGTGCGACCTGTATATGTCTGTCTACTATCCTCTTGCGTGAAACTCTTGCGAGTGGGGCAAAAAGAGGCTCCATAAAATTTGCTTGCCCAGAGGCTATTTTCAGGGAGGGACTCCAGAGCATGAAAACTGGCAAGCCTTTGCAAAAGCCGGCTCCCTGTGTGTGACATCAGGAGGAGAAAATTCACGAAAGTACGACTGCCCAGTGGGCCCAACTGTGACAAACTGGCAGTGCGACCTGTATATGTCTGTCTACTGTCCCCTTGCGTGAAACTCTTGCGAGTGGGGTAAAAAGAGGCTCCAGAAAACTCGCTTGCCAGAGGCCATTTTCAGGGAGGGACTCCAGAGCATGAAAACTGGCAAGCCTTTGCAAAAGCCGCTCCCTGTGTGTGACATCAGGCGCGGAACATCCACGAAAGTACGACTGCCCAGTGGTGCCCAACTGTGAAAAACTGTGAATGTGACCTCTATATGTCTGTCCACTGTCCTCTTGCGTGAAACACTTGCGAGTGGGGCAAAAAGAGGCTCCAGAAAACTTGCTTTTCAGAGGCCATTTTCAGGGAGGGACTCCAGAGCATGAAAACCGGCAAGCCTTTGCAAATGCCGGCTCTTTGTATGTGACATCAGTCGGGGAAAATCCACGAAAGTAGGCCTGCCTGTTGGGCCCTACTGTGAAAAACTGTGAGTATGACCTCTATATGTCTGTCTACTGTCCTCTTGCATGAAACTCTTGCGAGTGGGGCAAAAAGAGGCTTCAGAAAACTCGCTCACCCAGAGGCCTTTTTCAGGGAGGGACTCTAGAACATGAAAACCGGCAAGCCTTTGCAAAGGCTGGCTCCCTGTGTGTGACATCAGGCGGGGAATATTCACGAAAGTACGCCTGCTCAGTGGGGCCCAACTGTGAAAACTGTGAGTGCGACCTGTATATGTCTGTCTACTGTCCTCTTGCGTGAAACTCTTGCGAGTGGGGCTAAAAGAGGCTCCAGAAAACTTGCTCGCCCAGAGGCCATTTTCAGGATGGGACTCCAGAACATGAAAACTGGCAAACCTTTGCAAAAGCCGGGTCCCTGTGTGTGACAACAGACGGGGAAAATCCACGAAAGTAATCTTGCCCAGTGGGTCCCAACTGTGAAAAACTGTGAGTGCGACCTGTATATGTCTATCTACTGTCCACTTCCGTGAAACTCTTGCGAGTGGGGCAAAAAGAGGCTCAAGAAAAATTGCTCACCCAGAGGCCATTTTCAGGGAGGGACTCCAGAGCATGAAAACTGGCAAGCCTTTGCAAAAGCCGCTCCCTGTGTGTGACATCAGGCGTGGAACATCCACGAAAGTACGACTGACCAGTGGGGCCCAACTGTGAAAAACTGTGAATGTGACCTCTATATGTCTGTCTACTGTCCTCTTGAGTGAAACACTTGCGAGTGCGGCAAAAAGAGGCTCTAGAAACCTCGCTCGCCCAGACGCCATTTTCAGGGAGGGACTCCAGAGCATGAAAACCGGCAAGACTTTGCAAAAGCCGGCTCCCTGTGTGTGACATCAGGTTGGGAAAATCCACGAAAATACGCCTGCCCAGTGGGGCCCAACTTTGAAAAACTGTGAGTGCGACCTGTATATGTCTGTCTACTGTCCTCTTGCGTGAAACACTTGCGAGTTCGGCAAAAAGAGGCTCTAGAAAACTCGCTCGCCAGAGGCCATTTTCAGGGAGGGATTCCAGAATATGAAAACCGGCAAGCCTTTGCAAAAGCTGGCTCCCTTTATGTGGAAACAGGCGGGGAAAATCCATGAAAGTAGGCCTGCCCAGTGGGGCCCAACTGTAAAAAACTGTGAGTGCGATCTCTATATGTCTGTCTACTGTCCTCTTACGTGAAACTCTTGCGAGTGGGGCAAAAAGAGGCTCCAGAAAACTCGCTTGCCAGAGGCCATTTTCAGGGAGGGACTCCAGAACATGAAAATTGTCAAACCTGGGGCCGGGCGGTGGCGCTGGAGGTAAGGTGCCTGCCTTACCTGCGCTAGCCTAAGGAGACGGACCGCGGTTCGATCCCCCGGCGTCCCATATGGTCCCCCAAGCCAGGAGCGACTTCTGAGCGCATAGCCAGGAGTAACCCCTGAGCGTTACCGGGTGTGGCCCAAAAACCAAAAAAAAAAAAAAAAAAAAAAAAAAAAAAGAAAATTGTCAAACCTTTGCAAAAGCTGGCTCCCTGTGTGTGACAACAGACGGGGAATATCCACGAAAGTACGCTTGCCCAGTGGGGCCCAACTGTGAAAAACTGTGAGTGCGACCTGTATATGTCTGTCTACTATCCTCTTGCGTGAAACTCTTGCGAGTGGGGCAAAAAGAGGCTCCAGAAAATTCGCTTGCCCAGAGGCTATTTTCAGGGAGGGACTCCAGAGCATGAAAACTGGCAAGCCTTTGCAAGAGCCGGCTCCCTGTGTGTGACATCAGGAGGAGAAAATCCACGAAAGTACGCCTGCCCAGTGGGCCCAACTGTGACAAACTGGCAGTGCGACCTGTATATGTCTGTCTACTGTCACCTTGCATGAAACTCTTGCGAGTGGGGCAAAAAGAGGCTCCAGAAAACTCGCTTGCCTGAGGCTATTTTCAGGGCGGGACTCCAGAGCATGAAAACCGGCAAGCCTTTTCAAAAGCCGGCTCCCTGTGTGTGACTTCAGGTGGGGAACATCCACGACAGTACACCTGCCCAGTGTAGCTCAACTGTGAAAAACTGTGAATATGACCTTAATATGTCTGTCTACTGTACACTTGCGTGAAACACTTGCGAGTGGGGCAAAAAGAGGCTCTAGAAAACTCGCTTGCCCAGAGGCCATTTTCAGGGAGGGACTCCAGAGCATGAAAACTGGCAAGCCTTTTCAAAAGCCGGCTCCCTGTGTGTGACATCAGGTGGGGAAAATCCACGAAAGTACGCCTGCCCAGTGGGCCCAACTGTGACAAACTGGCAGTGCGACCTGTATATGTCTGTCTACTGTCCCCTTGCGTGAAACTCTTTCAAGTGGGGCAAAAAAGGCTCCAGAAACCTCGCTCGCCCAGACGCCATTTTCAGGGAGGGACTCCAGAACATGAAAACTTGCAAACCTTTGCAAAAGCCGGCTCCCTGTGTGTGACAACAGACGGGGAAAATCCACGACAGTAATCTTGCCCAGTGGGGCCCAACAGTGAAAAACTGTGAGTGTGACCTGTATATCTCTGTCTACTGTCCTCTTGCATGAAACTCTTGCGAGTGGGGCAAAAAGAGGCTCCAGAAAACTTGCTCGCCCAGAGGCCATTTTCAGGGAGGGTCTCCAGAGCATGAAAACTGGCAAGCCCTTGCAAAAGCCGCTCCCTGTGTGTGACATCAGGCGTGGAACATCCACGAAAGTACGACTGCCCAGTGGGGCCCAACTGTGAAAAACTGTGAATGTGACCTCTATATGTCTGTCTACTGTCCTCTTGCGTGAAACACTTGCGAGTGGGGCAAGAAGAGGCTCCAGAAAACTCGCTTGCCAGAGGCCATTTTCAGGGAGGGACTCCTGAGCATGAAAACCGGCAAGACTTTCAAAAGCCGGCTTCCTGTGTGTGACATCAGGAGGGGAAAATCCACGAAATTACGCCTGCCCAGTGGGGCCCAACTGTGAAAAACTGTTATTGCGACCTTTATATGTCTGTCTACAGTCCTCTTGCGTGAAACACTTGAGAGTTGGGCAAAAAGAGGCTCTAGAAAACTCTCTCTCCCAGAGGCCATTTTCAGGGAGGGATTCCAGACATGAAAACTAGCAAGCCTTTGCAAAATCCAGCTCCCTGTGTGTGACATCAGGCGGGGAAAATTCACGAAATTACGCCTGCCCTTTGGGGCCCAACTTTCAAAAACTGTGATTGTGATCTGTATATGTCTGTCTACTGTCCTCTTGCTTGAAACTCTTGCGAGTGGGGCAAAAAGAGGCTCCAGCGGAGCACGGCCTCTCCGCATTGCTACATGGTCGTGCACTCTTTCTAAGTAAAAACACCATTGCATCAAGAAGGAAAAATCACACTAAGAACGGTGCTATATCACAGGAGCAACCATTTTTCTCTTGACTGTCTGCTCTGTTGCATTCCCGGGCCTAGGTTTTGACCCTGTGTGAGGCTTCATCCACGGAGTACTCCCCTCCCTTAGGCGCAAGTCAGCCAATTCAGAAAGGGCGGAGCCAGAGGAGTGTGCTGCCTGCATTATTTAGCCAATGAATACCACCACAACACGTAGAAAAACCCACAATACAAGTGTGACAATGGGGAAACAACGCAGGCCAGCATCAGACATAGAGAATGAAGATGACAATTCTGAGGACCAGATAATGACCAACCAACTAATCAACCTCTCAGATAAGGACTTTAGACTAGCAATATGGAAGATGTTCCAAGAACTCAAAGAAACCATGGATCGAGTTGAACACAACACTAATAAGAACGAAGAAAATATGAAGACAGAAATCACAAAACTCCAAACTGAAATCACATGTCTACTAACAGGAATGAAAAAGTCAGTAAACAAAGTGAATGACAAAATGGATAAGCTCTGGGACAGGGTATCAGAAGCTGAGAATAGACTTGGTGCTGTAGAAGATGAGATACATAACAATTCCATACAGCACGAGAGATTGGACAAAAAACTTAAAGCAAATGAGCAGACAATGGAAAAATTAGTCAAAGAATGGGAACAGATGAAAATAGAAGTCTATGATAAGATCAACAGAAACAAATTAAGAATCATTGGAGTCCCAGAGACCCAGGAAGAAAATTTCCAGGAAGTATCAATGGTCAAGAACATCATTAAAGAGAAACTTCCAGAGCTAAAGAATATATGTGATCAAATCCTGCATGCCCGAAGAGTACCAACCAAAAGAGACCCCAGAAAAACCACCCCAAGACACATCCTAGTCACAATGACGAATCCCACAGATAGAGACAGAATTCTGAAAACAGCAAGATCAAAAGGGGAAATCACATTCAAGCAAGCTTCCCTGAGATTTACAGCAGACCTGTCACCAGAAACACTCAATGCCAGAAAGCAGTGGTGGGATATTGTGACAAGACTGAATGAAATGAATGCTTCACCCAGAATACTATACCCAGCAAAACTCACTTTCCGGTTTGACGGAAGAATACACAGTTTCACAGACAAAAAACAGCTCAGAAACTCCACTGACACAAAACCAGTCTTAAGAGAAAAACTGAAAGACCTAATCTAAGACAAGACTACCCAAAAGACACAACAAATTTCAAAATAAAGATGGCGTTAAATTCCAGGACAATTCTTTCTCTCAACGTCAATGGACTAAATGCACCAGTCAAGAGACACAGAGTGGCTAAATGGATCAAAAAACTCAATCCAACCTTCTGCTGCCTACAAGAAACGCACCAGAATAGTCAGAACAAACATAGACTCAAAATAAAAGGCTGGAGAAAAATTATCCAAGCCAACAACACCCATAAAAAAGCTGGAGTGGCCATACTAATATCAGATAATGCAAACTTTATACTCAGGAAGGTTGTAAGGGACAAAGATGGACATTTTATATTAATCAAGGGGTACGTAGAGCAGGAAGAATTCACTCTCCTAAACATATATGCACTGAATGAGGGGCCAGCACAATATTTAATACAACTGTTGACAAATCTGAAAAATAATATCAATAACAACACAATAATTGTGGGGGACATTAACACGGCTTTTTCAAAACTGGATAGGTCAGCCAGACTGAAACCCAACAAGAATATACTAGACATGAGGAGAGAAATGGAAGAAAGAGGCCTAGTGAATATATATATATATATATATATATATATATATATATATATATATATATATATATAACACTCCATCCCCAGAAACCTGGATACACATTCTTCTCCAATGTACATGGGACATTCTCCAGGATAGACTACATGCTGGCACATAAAACATACCTCCATAAGATCAAGAGGATAGAAATTTTACAGACTACCTTCGGTGACCACATGGCTCTGAAATTATTTGTGAACTCCAAAGGGACTCAGAAGAAACACTTTAACACCTGGAAGTTAAACAGCCTCATGCTCAATAACCGAGATGAAATCAAGGAGGAAATCAAAAGGTTCCTGGAAACAAATGACAATAAAGACACAAACTATCAGAACTTATGGGACACAGCAAAAGCAGTACTGAGAGGAAAATTTATAGCTTTGCAAGCACACATCAGGAAGGAAGAAGGATCTTACCTGAGTAGCTTAAAGACACAACTAATAGAACTAGAAAATGCTCAACAAAAGGACCCAAGAATAGGAAGACAGAACAAAATAACAAAGCGGAGAGCAGAAATCAACGAAGTGGAAACTCAAAAAACAATCCGAAAGATCAACGAAAGCAGAAGTTGGTTCTTTGAAAAAATAAACAAGATTGATAGACCACTGGCAAACCTAACAAAGAAAGAGAGAGAGAGAAACTTGATAACTCGTATCAGGAATGAAAAAGGAGAGATCACTAATGATATGAGAGATATTCAAAGGGTAATCAGAAACTACTTTTAAAAACTCTACGCCACTAAAAATGAGAACCTGGAAGAAATGGATAAATTCTTGGACTCTTATAATCCTCCACGGTTGAAGGAAGAGGATGTAGCATATCTAAACACCCCCATCACCATTGATGAAATTAAAACAGTAATCAAATGTCTGCGGAAAAACAAAAGCCCAGGTCCAGATGGATTCACTAATGAATTCTATCAAACTTTCCAAGAGGAACTACTGCCAATCTTGGCAAGACTCTTTCATGAAATTGAACAAACAGAAACACTTCCAAATAGCTTTTTTGAAGCCATCATCATCTTGATACCTAAATCAGACAGAGATGCTACAAAAAATGTAAATTACAGACCAATATCGCTGATGAATGCAGATGCAAAGATCCTCAACAAAATCCTGGCAAATAGCATTCAATGCCTCGTTAAGAAGATCATCCACTACGATCAAGTAGGTTTCATCCCAGGAATGCAAGGCTGGTTTAACATCCGTAAATCTATCAACATAATACACAACATCAATAACAAGAAAAATAAAAACCACATGATCATATCAATAGATGCATAGAAAACATTTGATAAGGTCCAACACCCATTCTTGATCAAAACTCTCAGCAAGATGGGAATGGAGGGAACCTTTCTCAACATAGTGAAGGCCATCTACCACAAGCCAGTGGCAAATATTATCCTCAATGGAGAAAAACTAAAAGCCTTCCCTCTAAATTCTGGCACAAGACAAGGCTGTCCTCTCTCACCACTCCTATTCAACATAGCACTGGAAGTACTTGCTATAGCGATTAGGCAAGAAAAGGATATCAAAGGAATCCAGACAGGAAAGGAAGAAGTCAAGCTCTCACTGTTTGCAGATGACATGATACTCTACTTAGAAAACCCTAAAGACTCTATCAAAAAGCTTCTACAAACAATAGACTCATATAGCAAGGTGGCAGGCTACAAAATTAACGCACAAAAATCAATGGCCTTTCTATACACCAACAGTAATAAAGAAGAAATGGACATTAAGAAAACAACCCCATTCACAATAGTGCCACACAAACTCAAATATCTTGGAATCAACTTGACTAAATATGTGAAGGACCTATACAAGGAAAACTATAAAACTCTGCTCCAAGAAATAAGAGAGGACACACGGAAATGGAAACACATATCCTGCTCATGGATTGGCAGGATTAACATCATCAAAATGGCAATACTCCCCAAGGCATTATACAGATTTAATGCCATCCCTCTAAAAATACCCATGACATTCTTCAAAGAAGTGGATCAGACACTTTTGAAATTTATTTGGAACAATAAACACCCTCAAATAGCTAAAGCAATCATTGGGAAAAAGAATATGGGAGGAATTACTTTCCCCAACTTTAAACTGTACTACAAAGCAATAGTTATCAAAACAGCATGGTATTGGAATAAGGACAGGTCCTCAGATTAGTGGAATAAGCTTGAATACTCAGAAAATGTTCCCCAGACATACAACCACCTAATTTTTGATAAAGGAGCAAGAAATCCTAAATGGAGCAGGGAAAGCCTCTTCAACAAGTGGTGTTGGCACAATTGGATAGCCACTTGCAAAAAATTGAACTTAGACCCCCAGCTAACATCATGTACGAAGGTAAAATCCAAATGGATTAAAGACCTCGATATCAGCCCCAAAACCATAAGATATATAGAACAGCACATAGGCAAAACACTCCAGGACATTACAGGCATCTTCAAGGAGGAAACTGCACTCTCCAAGCAAGTGAAAACAGAGATTAACAGATGGGAATATATTAAGCTGAGAAGCTTCTGCACCTCAAAGGAAATAGTGCCCAGGATACAAGAGCCACCCACTGAGTGGGAGAAACTATTCACCCAATACCCATCAGATAAGGGGCTAATCTCCAAAATATACAAGGCACTGACAGAACTTTACAAGAAAAAAACATCTAACCCCATCAAAAAATGGGGAGAAGAAATGAACGGACACTTTGACAAAGAAGAAATACACATGGCCAAAAGACACATGAAAAAATGCTCCACATCACTAATCATCAGGGAGATGCAAATCAAAACAACGATGAGATACCACCTCACACCCCAGAGAATGGCACACATCACAAAGAATGAGAATAAACAGTGTTGGCGGGGATGTGGAGAGAAAGGAACTCTTATCCACTGCTGGTGGGAATGCCGTCTAGTTCAACCTTTATGAAAAGCGATATGGAGATTCCTCCAAAAACTGGAAATCGAGCTCCCATACGATCCAGCTATACCACTCCTAGGAATATACCCTAAGAACACAAAAACACAATACAAAAACCCCTTCCTTACACCTATATTCATTGCAGCACTATTTACCATAGCAAGACTCTGGAAACAACCAAGATGCCCTTCAACAGACGAATGGCTAAAGAAACTGTGGTACATATACACAATGGAATATTATGCAGCTGTCAGGAAGCTCACCTCAAAGAGTGATGAGTTTAGTTAGAGAAATAACTACATTTTGAACTGTCCTAATAATGAGAATGTATGAGGAAAATGGAGAGCCTGTCTAGAGTACAGGCGGGGGTCGGGTGGGGATGAGGGAGACTTGGGACATTGGTGATGGTAATGTTGCACTGGTGATGGGTGGTGTTCTTTACATGACTGAAACTCAAACACAATCATGTATGTAATCAAGGTGTTTAAATAAATTTTAAAAAAAGAAAAAAAAAGAAAGACCTTAAAAAAAAAGAAATCACATTAAGGGGCAGATTTGGGACTTAGAGATCTCTGCGGTTTCCTCTTGCCTTTACAAAACAACCATTCCATCAGAATCAAGCAAAAAACGTAAGCCCAAGGTTATCCGAAGTGAAGGAGCCCCAAATGAAGGGAAGCGTAACCGATCTGACACTGAACCGGAATGTAAATACTACAGTGATGAGGCTGAAGTGGACCTGCGGGACCCTGGCAGAGACTATGAACTGTACAAGTACACGTGCCAGGAGCTACAGAGGCTCATGGCTGAAATCCAGGACCTGAAAATCCGGGGAGGCAAGGACATGGCAGTTGAGATAGAAGACTGGAGGGTCCAGAGTTGTGTGCACTTCATGACTCTAAAGAAACTTAACCGATTAGTCCATATCAGGTTGAAGAAAGGAAGAGATCAACCCATGAGGCCAAACAGAAAGTAGACGCTTATCACCTTCAGCTCCAGAACCTGTTGTATGAGGTGATGCACCTGCAGAAGGAGATCACCAAGTGTCTGGAGTTTAAATCAAAGCATGAAGAAATCGATCTGGTTAGTATAGAGGGATTTTACATGGAGGCTCCGCCAGAAATCAGCAATGCTAAAGTTACCATGGGAGATCCTCACCAGCAAACCCTAGCATGTCTGGACTGGGAGCTAGAGCAGCGGAAAAGGCTGGCAGAGAAGTACCGAGAGTCCCTATCCAACAAGGAGAAGATCCTCAAGAAGATTGAGGTGAAGAGCAGCCTCCAGCCCCGCCTCAACAGCATTATGCAGGCATCCCTCCCAGTGCAGGAGTACCTGTTCATGCCGTTTGACCAGGCTCACAAGCAGTATGAAATTGCCAGACATCTGTCGCCACCCCTCTATATCCTCTTTGTCCAGGCCACTGCTTACGGGCAGGCTTGTGATAAGACGTTGTCCGTGGCAATCCAAGGCAGTGTGGATGAAGCCAAGGCTTTGTTTAAGCCTCCCGAGGATTCCCAAGACGATGAAAGTGACTCTGATGCTGAAGAGGAACAAACTATGAAATGCCGTCGACCCACGCTGGGAGTTCAGTTGGATGACAAGTGAAAGGAGATGCTAAAGAGGCACCCCCTGTCTGTCATGCTGGACCTGAAATGAAAAGATGACAGTGTGATTCACCTGACTTTCTATTACCTCATGAACCTCAACATCATGACAGTAAAAACCAAAGTGACTACAGCGTCGGAGCTGATCACGCCCTTAAGTGCAGGGGATTTGCTATCGCCTGACTCAGTCCTGAGCTGTCTGTATCCTGGGGATCACGGAAAGAAAACTCCAAACCCAGCCAATCAGTATCAGTTTGATAAAGTTGGCATCCTGACCTTGAGAGACTATGTACTTGAGCTAGGTCACCCTTATTTGTGGGTACAGAAGTTGGGTGGCCTCCACTTCCCCAAAGAGCAGCCCCAGCACACAGTGGTCATGGACCATTCCCTGAGTGCCAGCCACATGGAGACCACCATGAAGTTGCTGAAGACCAGAGTGCAGTCTAGCATGGCCCTCCACAAACAGTTTGCATCTCTGGAACATGGCATTGTACCAGCTACCAGTGACTGCCAACACCTCTTTCCTGTAAATGTTGTCTCTTGCCTGGTGAAGTGGGTGACTCTTGCTTATGAAGATTACCTGGAGCTACCTTTCACCAAGGACATTGTGGAGGCAGGACTGGCTGAGGACACCAATCTCTACTACATGGCACTTGTGGAGAGGGGCACAGCCAAACTACAAGCTGCTGTAGTTTTGAATCCTGGATACTCTTCTTTTCCACCAATCTTCCAACTCTGTCTGAACTGGAAAGGGGAAAAAACCAACAGCAATGATGACAATATTCGGGCCATGGAGAGCAAGGTCAATGTGTGCTTTAAGGAGTTGTGCGGTCCGAGGCCCAGCCACCAGCTCTTGACCAACCAGTTGCAGCGACTGTGTGTGCTGCTGGATGTCTACCTGGAGACCAAGAGCCACGATGACAGTGTGGAGGGACCCAAGGAATTTCCGCAGAAGATGTGCCTTCGGCTTTTTAGGGGTCCTAGTAGGATGAAGCCTTTTAAGTATAACCACCCTCAAGGATTCTTCAGTCATCGCTGACTGCCCGTTCGCCTCTTCCCCCAGAGCCCCATCCAGCCCACTGCACTCTGCTTCCTGCTCTGGCCCACATGTAGTTCTTGATATTCTCTAACAATAGGGTTTTTTATTTTTGGCCTATTAAAGTGTCACATGACCAAAAAAAAAAAAAAGAAATCACATTGAATTTGTACAATGCTTTGGAGAGTGTTGCCATGTAATGATGTTAATCCTGCCAATCCCGAACAGGGTATGTGTTTCCATTTCCACATGTCCTCTCTTATTTCTTGGAGCAGGGTTTTATAGTTTTCTTTGTATAGGTTCTTCCTGTCTTTAGTCAAGTTGTTTCCAAGATATTTGAGTTTGTGTGACACTAGTGTGAATAGGGTTGTTTCTTAATGTCTATTTCTTCCCCATCGTTATTGGTGTATAAAATGGCCATTGATATTTTAGTATCATAACTTCCTATAGATTTTGGTTTTATACTTCTAATTTTTCTTATATTTTATTTATATGTTTGTATCTAGTCATTTTTCTCTCTCTTTTTAATTGGCCATAGATTTTTGTGTGTTAATTTTGTAGCCTGCCATATTACTATATGAATCTATTGTTTCTCAAAGCATTTTGGTAGAGTCTTTAGGGTTTTCTAAGAATAGTATCATGTCATCTGCAAACAGCAAGAGCTTGACTTCTTACTTTCCTATCTGGATTCTCTTGGTATATTTTTCTTGCCTAATTGCTATATCAAGTACTTCAGTACTATGTACTAGTATGGTGAGAGAGGACAGACTTGTCTTATACCAGAATTTAGAGGGAAGGCTTTTAGTTTTTCTCCATTGAGGATAATATTTGCCATTAGCTTATGTTAGATGGCCTTAACTATATTGAGAAAGGTTTCTTTCATTTCCATCTTGCTGAGAATTTTTATCAAGAATGGGTGTTAGACCTTATCAAATACTTTTTCTATGTCTATTGATATGATCATGTGGTTTTTATTTTTCTTGTTGTTGTATTATTGTGTATGTATGTATGTATTATGTATTAAACCATCCTTGCATTTCTGGGATGAAACGTACTTGATTGTAGTGAATGATCTTCTTGATGAGGCATTAGATCCTATTTGCCAGGATTTGTTGAGGATCTTTGCATCTTTGTTCATCAGGGATATTGGTCTGTAATTTTCTTTTTTGGCAGCATCTCTATTTGGTTTTGGTATCAAGTTGATGTTGGCTTCGTAAAATCTATTTGAAAGTGTACCCATTTTTTTTGATTTCATGAAAGAGTCTTGCCAGGATTGGTAGTAGTTCCTCTTGAAAGGTTTGAAAGAATTTATTAGTGAATCCATCTGGGCCTGAGCTTTTGTTTTTGGACAGACATTTGATTACTGTTTTAATTTCCTCAATAGTGATGGGGTCACTTAGATATACATCCTCTTAATTCAACCTTGGAAGGTTATGAGTCCAAGAATTTATCCGTTTCTTCCAGGTTCTCATGTTTAGTGGCAGAGTTTCTCAAAGTAGTCTCTCATTACCCTTCGAATATCTGCAATATCTGCAGCATCTCCCCCTTTTCATTTCTTTTTTAATATATTTTATTTTAATCATAGTGGCTTACATATTATTGACAATAATATTTTAGGTACATACTAACATTAAATCAGGTGAATTCCCATCACCAAATTGTCCTCCCTCCACCTCTGTTCCCATCCTGCCTCCCATATCCTCCCCTCTCACCCCCGGGGCTGCTAGAATGAGTGGTCCCCTCTGTGCCTATCATACTACTTAGTGATCTTACACTTGTTTGGTCTTGGTACCTCCCTTATTTCCCCCCTCTAATTGGGAGGTGGGACTAGATAGTTCAAGTTATGTGGTTTTGTTTGAAGAAAAAAAAAGTAATAAATCGGGGTAAAAAAAAATCAAAAACATCGAAAATGGGCGGAGTCCTTCTAGAGGCTTTCATCCTCGGTTTGAGAGACGAAGGGAAAAAAAGAAGGTGAAACATCACAACAGTACAAAAAAGAATTGTCAAATAAAATATCCAGTGAGCACTCAACAATAGAGATAAGCACCACATAAAAACCATGGTCTTGAGATGAAAAACATGGCAGAGTGCATGAAGGAAGACGAGAAAATAAATAAATAAATAAAAATGAAGACAACAGCTTCAATATCCACACCAAAAAATAAATTGACAAAAACTAGTTAGATAGATAAATATATAAAGAATTATAATAAAATAAAAAATGTTTTGTGCTTTTTGCCTTTTATTTTTTCCCTTCTGCACAGGCACAGTAAATTTTGGGGTCATTAGGAAAGAAATTCCCTTGGCCTAAGAGATACAGGGTTTCTCCATCCTTGAAGTATATTGTCATGGGATTAACTATAGACTCCTTTCAGGTTCATTTACTCTCCCCTTGGTGCTTTTGTGGTCTATGGAAGACTTGTGCTTCGTCCTGGGTGATATAGTCAGACCTCTGTATCTAGAGATTTTGGTATCTGCACAGGTCAAGGAGTAGAACTTATGGTGAAGTCTTTCTTTGTGGTTCTAGAAGTTCTATTCCCTCAGTGTCATTTTAATCCATCTTCTGTGGTTGGTGATCTTGCTCTTTGCGCTGATCTTAGGATGGAGCCTGGAGTAGCCTCTTTCATTATGTTATTAGAAGACCCATTCAGTTGCTATTGTCTCAGTCAGACCTCTGGAATTAGAGATCATGTTGTGCAGATCGTAGATCAAACCCTAGACTAGGGCTTTTTTTTTTTATTGGTCCCAGGATACATACTGCCCTGTCATGGTTCTATCAGCCAGTCATCTGTAGATCACGATCTTGGCTTTTGCACATACCAAAGGGTGTCAAGTCTTCTGATTTTGTCTTATCATTAGCTGGTGAGGTAGGATAACCTACTCTTAGGTCAAGTTGTTTTCAATTTTCTCTTTGAGCTGTCACTTGTTGGTGTCCGAGCAGTATTAAGGATGTCCCAGATGGAATTTTTTTCCTGTAGCTGTTGTGAAAAACTGTGTCGTTTCTATGCCTGGGATCCAAGGTTCATGGCTCGACGGTTGGTGTCTAATCACCTGGGATCTAAGTTGGGTCCACGTGCCATATTTTCTTTCCTTTTTTTTTTTTTTTTTTTAGTTTTTGGGTCACACTCAGCGATGCTCAGGGGTTACTCCTGGCTGTCTGCTCAGAAATAGCTCCTGGCAGGCATGGGGGACCATATGGGACACCAGGATTCGAACCAACCACCTTTGGTCCTGGATCGACGGCTTGCAAGGCAAACGCTGCTGTGCTATCTCTCCAGGCCCCACGTGCCATATTTTCAAGGTGGGAGATGCCCCTGTATTATAAACAAATATGAGTTCTTATTCGTAGTAGACAGGAGCTTGTTTTTATACATAAGATTTCCCCCTTTTTTAGTATGCCTTTGCAGGGAGAAATGGTGCTCATTATATTGCCAGTGCATTTGGGGGTGGAAAGGGAAGAAAACAAAAACCGATCACACCCCCAAAAAAGATAAAAATAGAAATAAAAATATATAAGCTCACATGTATATAAAGATAAAAGATTTTAAAAAATGAAATAAAAATTAATTAAAGGAACAAAGTGATGCAAGAGACTACCTTACATTTGGAGCAAAGCAGTTAAAGAGGTAGTGTAATACCGGACTTATACTTATGATGGAAGTGTAGGTTTCCCTATTGACTTTTGAGATTTTCTTGTGGTGTGTGGGTTCCTTGGCACCCTTTCATCACACACCCTGACCTTCTTCAGATTGGCAAACAATTTGTGGCAGGTAGGTCTTGGGAAGAGTTCTTACATTGGGGATCCTTTTAGAGCTAAGTCCACTTTCAAGTAACAGTCCACGTTAGGAGGAGTTGGTAAGAAGGGCCACGCAGCATGAGTCAGCAGGGGAATTGGTTGCCTTTACTTTCCGGGGATGAGGTGTGGGTTGACTGGGTATTCCTTTGCTTGGGTGCTGGGTACTGGTTCATTAGGGGTAGGAGGTCAGTCTTGATGCCTAATGGATTAAGAACTGAGGGTAAAGAGTTTTAATAAGGTGGGAAATCTGGATGGGATTGAGGGGTGAAGGGATAGTCGGATTTCCAAAGGGGGGAAAGGGGAAAGTATATGGAAGGGGCAGGAGAGATGAAAAGAGAAAATAAATTAAAAAGAAAAAGAAGTAGTGAGAAGAGAGGAGAAAAGAGCAAGGGAATGCTAGTTGCTTGGATGTGTTTGATGAGTAGAGCCTGTAGTATAAGTCTGAAGGTCACAATTGCTGCTTCAGTGGTCTGGCTGGTTACCTGCTTCAAGTCTTAAAAGAAGGTATAACCTAGAGATAAAGGGTATGTTAAAGAGTTTTATCGGGATATTCTTGTAATGCAAGCTGGGTATGGTATCTCGTGTGACTGAGCCCCGAGATGCCATCTTAGTTTGTCCACCCTTTGTATCCAAGAACACCTGTGGACAGAAAAACCGAGAGTTTATTTTAAATATAGTAAGATTAAGGCATTAAAACATATTGTTATAGAATGCTTCTGTTGAAGTCAGTAATTTCCCATGGTATTCTTTACCTGTGATCCTGTATAAGATCCCTAAGGAATTATTGTGGGCCATTTTAGTAGAAGGCTGATTACATACCTGTTCTCTCTATGCTGCTGTTTCTGCTGTTGCTGGTTTCTTTGTAGTATAATGCGTAGTCAAGAGTTTGTGTTGCTCATCTTTTATGTGTTTTGGGCACTGCTCCCCAGTATATGTTGACTGTTACAGTATTTAAAGTTTCTACCCTATTAAACCCTGATATTTGATTGTTGAGTATTAGTTGTATATAAGGTTTATGTTCTAGGTGCTTCAGAATAGTGCTATCACTCTGTGTTTATCTTTCGTCTTCTGACTTACTTCGTTTAACATAATATGTTCTAGGTCCATCAACGTTGCTGCAAAGTCTGTGATTGTATCATTTCTGACTGCCATGTAGTATTCCATTGTGTATAGATACCACATCTTAATGATCCATTCATCTGTTGTTGGACATCGAGGTTGGCTCCAAGACCTGGCTATTATACTGAGTGCTGAAATAAGTAGTGGGGTGCACACATACTTTGAGATGAATGTCCTTCCAACTTGGGTTTATATACCTAGGAGAGCAATTGCTGGGTTAAATGGCAGCTCAATTCTGAGTTCTTTGAGCACGATCCAGACTGTTCTCCATAGGGGTTGGACTAGGGGGCATTCCCGCCAGCAGTGGATGAGAGTGCCTTTCATACTGTATCCCTGCCAACAGAGATTGTCCCCATTATTTTAAATGTGAGCCATCCTCACTGGTGTGAGGTGGTACCTCTTTGTTGTCTTGATTTGGATCTCCCTGATGATGAGTGAAGGTGAGCATGTTTTCATGTGTTTATTGGCCATCCTTCTGTCTTCCTCAGAGAAGTGTCTATTCATTTCATCTCCCCATTTTTATGGCTTTATTTGGCTTTGGGGGCTCAGCTTTCTGAGTACTTTGTATATTCTAGATATCAGCCCTTTATCTGACATGTTGACTGCAAAAAAATTTTTCCCATTCAGTTAACTGTTTTCTTCTGTTAAGTAGAGTTTCCTTCGTTATGCAGAACCTTTTAGTTTGAGGTAGTCCCATTTATGTTTAATGCTAAAGTCTTTGCCATTGGTTCTCCATCCTCGAAGACCTTTTTGATATATGGGTCTTCGAGTGTTCTGCCTATTTTGTTCTCAATAAACTTTATAAATTTGGGTCTTATTTCAAGGTCTTTGATCCATTTTGAGTTGAATTTTGTATAAGGAGTGAGGTATGGGTCAATTTTCAATTTCTTACATGTGGTTTTCCAGCTGTACCAACATTTGTTGAAGAGATTTTCTTTGTTCTATTTCAAGTTCTTGGCTCTTTTTTTCAAATATTAGTTGGCTGTATATCTCGGGGGTTATGTCTGGGAATTCTGTTCTGACCCACTGGTCTGAGGTCCTGTCTTTGTTTCAGTACCATGCTGTTTTGATCACTATGACTTTATAGTATAGTTTTAGGTTAGGTAAAGAGATGCCACCTAGCTTCTTGTTTTTCAGTATGTTTTTGGCTATCCTAGGTCTTTTGTGGTACCAGATAAATTTTGTGATTGATTGTTCTAATTCTTTAAAGAATGATGTCTGAATTTTGGTAGAGATTGTACTAAATTTATATAGTAGTTTGGATAGGATATTCATTTTGACTATGTTAATTCTACCTACCCATGAGCATGGGATGTTCTTCCATTTCTTTAGATCCTCATCTATTTCTTTCTGAAGTGTTTTTAAGTTTCCCTGGAATAGGTCCTTCACTTCCCTTGTAAGGTTGATTCCTAGGTACCTGATATTTTTTGATACTGTTTTAAATGTAATTGTATTTTTAATCTCTCTCTCTCCTCAACTTCGTTATTTGTATAGAGAAACGTTACTGTCTTTTGTGTATTGACTTCGTATCCAGCCACTTTGCTATATTGATTCATTGTTTCTAGGAGTTTACTGTAGACTCTTTAGGGTTTTCAATGTAAATCATCATATCATTGGCAAATAGAGATAGTTTGAGTTACTCTTTCAGAATTTGGATTCCTTTGATTCCCTTTTCTTGTCAGATTGCTATTGCTAGGACTTCTAATGTTATATTAAATAAGAGTGGAGAGAGTGGACAGTATTGCCCAGTTCCTGACCTTAGTGGAAATGTTTCTAGTTTTTTGCCATTAAGGATAATGTTGGCTGTGGGCTTTTCATAGATAGCTGTAACTATCTTGAGGAAGGTTTCTTCTAACCCTATTTTGCTGAGTGTCTTCAACATGAAAGGGTGTTGGATTTTGTCAAACGCCTTCTCTGCATCAATTGATATGATCACGTGGTTTTTGTCTTTCTTGTTGTTGATGTGATGTATGATGTTGACTGATTTGCGTACGTTGAACTAACCTTGCATTCCTGGGATAAAACCCACTTGGTCATGGTGTATGATCTTTTTGATGAAGTGCTGGATTCGGTTTGCTAAGATTTTGTTGAGTATCTTTGCATCTATGTTCATCAGTGAGATTGGTTTATAGATTTCTTTTTTGGTGGTGTCTTTGCCATCTTTGGGAATGAGTGTGATATTAACCTCATAAAAGGAGTTGGTGGGAATGCCGTCTAGTACAACCTTTATGGAAAGCGATATGGAGATTCCTTCACAAACTGGAAATTGAGCTCCCATATGATCCAGCTATATCACTCCTAGGAATATACCCAAGGAACACAAAAATACAATACAAAAATCCCTTCCTTACTCCTATATTCATTGCAGCTCTATTTACAATAGCCAGACTCTGGAAACAACCAAGATGCCCTTCAACAGATGAGTGGCTGAAGAAACTGTGGTACATATACACAATGGAATACTATGCAGCCATCAGGAGAGATGAAGTCATGAAATTTTCCTATACATGGATGTACATGGAATCTATTATGCTGAGTGAAGTAAGTCAGAGGGAGAGAGAAAGACACAGAATGGTTTCACTCATCTATGGGCTTTAAGAAAAATGAAAGACATTTTTAACAGTATCTCAGAGACAAGAGAGATGAGGGCTGGTAGGTGCAGCTCAGGACATGAAGCTCATCACATAGAGTGATGAGTGCAGTTAGAGAGATGACTACACTGAAAACTCTCATAACAATGTGAATGAATGAGGGAAGTAGAAAGCCTGTCTTGAGTACAGGTGTAGGGGGGTGGGGAGGAGAGAGATCTGGGAAATTGGTGGTGGGAATGTTGCCCTGGTGAAGGGGGGTGTTCTTTACATGACTGTAATCATACAACTATAATCATGTTTGTAATCATGGTGTTTAAATAAAGATAAAAAAATAAAAATAAATAAAAATAAAACAATTCACTGAATGGAATAATCAGTTTAGTGGCAATAAGAGACAATATAACCAATTTGAATGGACAGGGAAAAAAAAAGAATTTCTGTTTTTCCGATGGTTTGGAAGAGCCTGTGGAAAAGTGGTAGTAAGTCTTCTCGGAATGTTTGATAGAATTTACCTGTAAATCCATCTGGGCCTGGACTTTTGTTCTTAGGGTGTTTCTTAATTACATCCTCAATTTCCTCTGAAGTGATTTGTCTGTTTAGGCTTTCTAGGTCTTCTTTTTCCAGTCTCAATAGATGGCATTTTTTCAGGAATCTGTCGATTTCTACTGGGTTCTCTATCCTGAGTATAGTTGTTCATAATATGATCTAATGATATGTTGTATTTCTTGGGGTTCTGTTGTAATCTCTCCCCTTTTGTTTGTGATCCTATTGATTTGGGTGTTTTCCCTCTTTTTTTTTTTTGTGAGTTTTGCCAGTGGTTTGTCTTTCTTGTTTATTTTTTCAAAAAACCAACTCCTGGTCTCATTGATTTTTTGTATTGTTTCTTAGTTTCTATGTTGTTTATTTCTGCTCTGGTTTTTATTATTTCTTGCTTCTGGTTGTGGTTGGATTTCTTTGCTGCTGTTCTTCCAATTCCTTGAGATGATCCTTTAAGCTGTTGATTTTGTCATTTTCCTCTTTCTTGACATAGGCCTGTTTGCTATGATCTTCCCCCTAATTACTGCTTTTGCTGTGTCCCACAAATTTTGACAAGTTGTCACTTCATTATCATTTGTCTCAAGGAATCTTTTTATTTCGTCCTTGATTTGCTCTTTGATCCAGCTGTTGTTGAGCAGCATGTTGTTTAATCTCCAGGTATTCGTTTTTCTCCATTGCTTCTTCTTGTAGTAAATTTTGACCTCTGTTGCATAATTATCTGATAGGGTGCTTCTAATGATCCTTACATTTGTGGTCTTATATAGGTTAGATTTGTATCCTAAAACATGGTCTATTCTGGAGAATGTTCCATGTGGGCTTAAGAAGAATGTGTATTCTGCTTTCTGAGGATGGAGGGTCCTATATAAGTCTATTAGCCCTAGATCTTCTAAATTTTCATTTAGGGCTCTTATTTCTTTGCTGTTTTTCTGTTTGGTGGATCTGTCCAGTGGTGATAGTGGCGTATTGAGATCTCCCACTATTATCACATTTCCCTTCATGTGTTTCTCCAGTTTTGTGAGCAGTTGCCTCACATATTTTGCTGACTCTACATTAGGTGCATAAATATTGACCAGGGTTAGTATTTCTTGACCTAATATTCCCCTGATCAGTAAGTAGTGACCCTCTTTGTCTCTAATTACTTTCTTAAGGTTGAATGTAATTTGGTCTGATATAAAAATGGCTGTCCCTGCTCTTTTCTGTTTTCCATTAGCCTGAATAATTAATTTTCATCCTTTTATTCTAAGCCTGTGCTTGTCCTGTAGTTCTAGGTGTGTTTCCTGCAGGCAGCAGAACTTCGGTTTATGTTTTCTAATCCAGTTTTCTACTATGTGTCTCTTAATTGGATAGTTTAGTCTGTTAACATTTAGGGAGATTATTGAGAGAGAACACTGTTGTGTAGTTGTGTTGTGTAGGGTGGTTTTGTAGGGTGGTTTTTGGGAATTTGTTAGGATTTATCTCCAGGTCCACTGGTGTTGAAGTCTTCCTTAGTTTACCCATATTTATTTTCATTTATTAGTTTGGCTTGGAGTGCAGTTTCTTCAGATTTCATCTCGCTTTTGAGTTGGGTGAGGTCAGTGATATTTGGATCCTCTCATGTCTTCCACTGCAAGTGCAGCATCTATTACCCTCTCCCTCTACCTACCAGCTAGTACAGTTCCACTCCTGGCCACAATTAATGAGGGCGATGTTGAGCCTAGCTCCCTTGGCTCCTCGCCTATCTAGGAGTCCATGAAGTTCCTGCCCCCGCAGGAAGGGCCGACAACTTTCCTCTGCCCCTTGGGGTCCAAGCTCCAATTCAGGGTTCGGGGGGGCAGGTTATCTTTAGTGTGCCCACAGTCTCCAGGTGGCAAGGAGTGGGCATGGGGTTATGGGAGGGGAGCAGACCTCGCTTAGCTGTGTTGCCCGTCTGCAGGTCTGGGGGGGGGGGGTGGCGACCCGGTTCAGAGCGCTCAGGTGCTTGCATGCCATGCTTCTGGGAGGGAGGGAGGGAGGGGGGCGGAGCTCACCTGCTGGTCCGTGGGGCCCCTTTTCACTTCTAATACAGGTTATCAAGTATATCTCTCTCTTTCTTTGTGAGTTTTGCCAATGATCTATCAATCTTGTTTATTTTTCAAAGAACCAACTTCTGCTTTTGTTGATCTTTTGTATAGTTTTTGGGTTTCCACTTCATTGATTTTTTCTTTAAGCTTTGTTATTTACTGTCTACCTATTTTTTGCTTCCTTTTGTTGATCATTTTCTAATTTTATAAACAGCATCAGATACGCCCCTTCTTCCTTCCTGATGTGTTCTTAAAAAGCTATATATTTTCCTCTCAGTACTGCTTTTGCTGTGTCCTATAGATTCTAATACTTTATGTCTTCATTGTCATTTGTTTCCAGGAAAGTTTTTATTTCCTCTTTGATTTCATCTCAGACCCATTTGTTGTTCAGTAGCAGGTTGTTTAATTTCTAGTTATTAAAGTTCTTTTTTGTCCCTTATAGTTCACATCTAATTTCAGAACCTTGTGGTCAACAAGATGAAATCAAAGAGGAAATCAAAACTACAAGGCCTCTTTCTTCCCTTTCTCTTTTCAGGGCTAGTATATTTTTGTTTTGGTTGACCTATCAAGTGTTGACAGGGCTGTGTTGAGGTCTTCCAAAATTATTGTGTTATTAATGTCTTTCAAATTTGTCAATAATTGTATTAGATATTTTGCTGGTCTCTCATTGAGTGTGTATATATTTAGTAGTGTTATTTCTTCCTGTTGCATAAATCCCTTGATTAGTACAAAGTGTCCATCTTTATCCCTTACTAGTTTTCTGAGTCTAAAGTTTGTGTCTGATATTCAAATGGTCACCAAAGATTTTTTAAGGATGTTGTTTGCTTGGCTGAGTTTTCTTCCAGCCTTTGATTTTGTGTCTATGTTTGTTCTGACTACTCAGGTGTGTTTCTTGTAGGCAGCAGAAGGTTAGATTTATCTTTTTGATCCATTGTGCCACTCTGTGTCTCTTAATTGATGCATTTAGTTCATTGACATTAAGGGAGATGATTGTCATGGGGTTTGATGCCATCTTTGTGTTTAATTTTGGTGTCTCTGTTGTTTTTCTTGTCTTAAAGTAGACATTTCAATTTTTCCTTTAATACTGTAAAGTTTCCAATCTGTTACTTATCTGTGAAGCTATGTATTCTTCCTTCAAACCTGAACTGAGTTGAGCTGGGTGAATATTGTAGGTGAAGCATCCATTTCATTCAGTCTTGTCACAATATCCCACCATTGTCTTCTGGCCTTGAGAGTTTATTGTCACATGTCTGCTGTAAATCTTAAGAATGCTCCTTTGAATGTAATTTCTTTTATCTTGCTGCTTTCAGTAGTCTATCTCTATCTGTGGGATTCATCATTGTGACTTGGTTGTGTCTTGGGGTGTTTTTCTTTGTGTCTCTTTTAGCTGGTACTATTCAGGCATGCAGGATTTGATTGCATGGAGTCTTTTTAGCTCTGGGAGTTTCTCTGTGATGATGTCTTTGACTGTTGATTCTTCTGGGAATATCCTTCCTGAGCCTCTGGGACTCCAATGACTCATGTTTTTCTGTTGAGTTCATCAAAGACTTCTATTTTCATCAGTTCACGTTCCTTGAGTACTTTTTCCATTGTCTGATCATTTGCCTTAAGGTTGTTTTTCAATCTCTTTTGCTGTATAGAATTGTTCTGCATTTTATCTTCCAGTTCACTGATTCTGTCATCTGTTGCTGTTATCCTGTTGGAGAGGCTTTCCATTGAGGTTTTCAGTTCAGCTACTGTGTCTTTCAGATCTGTTATTTTAGTTTGAACTTTTCTGATTTCTGTTTTTGGGTTCTGTTCAGCTAGGGCTATGTTTTTTTTATTTCCATGAGGATACTCTATATTTCTATTCTAAACTCCTTATATGAAAGTTGGCATTTTTTGAGTCATCACAGCTATCATCCTCATTCTCTGTGCATGTTTTTTGCCTTTGAGGTTTCCCCATTGTCACACTTGCAATATGTTTTTCTTTCTGTGTGTTTTGGTGTAGCTCATTATTTATAAAAAGTTCACAGCTGAGATGTGAAGTGGAGCAGCCTTGCTCTTCTGTGGCCTCTAGAAGCCAGTTTTTGCTGGACCCTTCCTGGCCCTCTCAGGAGAGCTTCAGGAGTCCAGAGAAAAGAAACACACAAAGCCAACAGCTCTCCTTAGTCTCTCACAGTCGCCAATCTCACAGCACCTCCCACCTGCCTCCACAGACAAAGGTGTCACCTCTCTGCCTGGTGCCTCTGATAGCCGGTTTTCACTCACTCAGTCTTTCTTGGACTTTCGGCCTGAGTGGCTCAGGAGGCAGTTTTTGCTGGGCCCTTCTTGGCCTTCTCAGGAGAGCTTCAGGAGTCAAGAGAAGAGAAACATGTAAAGCGAACAGGTTCTCTTAGTCTCTCCCAGTCACCAATCTCACAGCATCTCCCACCTGCCTTCACAGACAAAGGAGTCACCTCTCTGAGTTTGTTAAATTTCTGAGTTGTTATGTATCCATAAATTTGTATATCCTTCCTTCAATCCTGAATGAAAATCTGAGAGGGTGAAGTATCCTTGGCAAAGCATTCATTGAGTTGTCACCATATCCCACCACTACCTTTGGGTCTTAAGTGATGATGCTTGTGATAAATCTGATATAAACCTGAAGAATGCTTCTTTGTATGTAATCTCCATTTTTATCTTTCTCTTTTTAGTATTTTATCCCTATATGTAGTTTTTATCATTGTGACTAGTATGTGACTTGGGGTGCTTTTCTTTGAATCTCTTTAGCTGGTACTCTTCAGACATCCAAGATGTGGTTGCATGCACTCGTTGGTCCCCTTAATTTCTCAGCAACAATGTCCTTGACGTTGATTCTTCATAAGAGTTGTTTTTTGGGTCTCATACCCACAATTATTTTTACATTGTTTTTATTTGTTTGCCTGCGAGGTTTTCCCATTGTCACACTTGCAATGTGTTTTTTTTTCTGCATGTTTTGGTGTAGTTCGTTATTTATAAAGAGTTCACAGCTGAGATGAGAAGCAGAGCAGCCTTGCTCTTCTGGGGTTTTATTGAGTTCTATTGTCATCTGTTCACTTTCTTTGAGAATTTTTTCCTGCCTCTTCTGTACAATATAGACATTATTCTGCTAATTTTCTAACTGCTTATTCTGTTTTTAGTGGCTGTTACTCTGCTGGTGAGATTTTTCAATGAGTTTTTTATTTCGCTTATTATGTTTTTCAGCCCTGAGATTTCTATTTGAAGTTTTCTCATTTCTACTCTCATATTCTTGGGTCTTTTTATTTCAGTTTTTGTTTTGGGTATACACCCAGCTGCCCTCAGAGGTTATTCCTTTCTATGCACTAAGTGATAACTCTTGATAGGATTGAGGGATTGCCGAGCATTGAACCTGGGTCAGCTGTGTGAAAGGCAAAAGACCTATGACCTGCTATCACTATGCCCTCTTTTTAGTCGTATGGTCTGTTCTTTTCATGGTTTAAGTTCTTTGAACATCCTTACATTTTATTTCTAAAGTCCAGATCAGAAAGTTTATGTAGATGCCTACTGTTGGCTTTGGCTAGGTCTCCAGAACTAGCATCTTCAGTTACAAGGTGTGGTGGGTTTCTGTATACAGTATTTTCCCTTTGTGACCTTTGCTATGTTATACTCTTATTGTGTTGTAGTGCAGCTCCTTGACTGGAATAAAAGCACAGCCACAGAACAACCAAGCTCTGATTCGAGAGGTTATACGAATGGCTGGTGTTGGTTGGGTGTTCAAAATTAGCATCAGAACTGGGGCTTTTTCCCCATACTCTGCCCACAACCTATAGGCTGCTTCAGCTAAGTTCAAGTACCTTAGCTCAATTCTAACTAGTGCTTTTTAAGTCCAAGCTCTGGCCACCACCTACAGCCACTCTTGCTGGTCTCACACACCTCAGCTTGATTCAAATTGGTGTTTTTAGGTCCCAATTCTGCCCACAGATGACAAGCTACTGCCTTCTCTCATTTGTGTTCCTGTCGCTTTTTCTCCACACAAAGTCAACCCCTTTCCATCATGTCCTCTCACACCACCAGTAAGTGACTAATTTTTCCACACCAAGTTTCAGTCTTCCAAAACTGCCATTAACAAATGACATATACCCAAAGTCTTTAGTCCTTGCTTGTTAGAAGAGTCATGATTGAGTTCTTGGCTTAGGGCACAACTCTCTTTGACCTCCTTGCAGATCTCAGGGTATAAGCACTTAGGGTGGGTGGAATGGATACTTCATGGCAAAGGTCCTCAAACTATGACCCACAGGCCACATGAGACCCACCGAGGACATTAATTTAGCTCACGGGGTGTTTTTGCCACAGATGCCTATTCTGCTCAGCTGCTGACTTATCCTGGGCTGCAGTGCACATGTATAGAATGTGGCCACACTCTCTGATTCCATCCTTCTGTTTCTCAACATTCTGCTTAGTCTCAGGCAGAGGTCCTCAAACTACAACCCATGGCTCACTATTGTTCATATTTTTTTAAAATAATCCAGCCCTCCAATGATCTGAGGAACAGTGAACTGGCCCACTGTTCAAAATGTTTATGAACCCTGATTTATGCCAAACATTTATCTAACATATAATATAGGCCAGCATAATGTTCACATAAAAACAGAAGAACAAAGCTGTGTGGAGTTTTGAAAGCTAAGAAAATGTCATCGAGAGGGAGTGAGAGAAACAGGAGGTTTGTTGTTTCCAGCATGCCCATTTCTCATGATTCCTGCCTTTAAGCTCTGCTGGGTTCTTGGTCACCCTCCCTTGCCTTGTTGGGAGTAAATTCCTGACTGAGTTAAAAGCCAAAGTTATGTGGAGGAATAACCTATATTTTAACCTGGCCTGACCCATAACTATCTTACTTAATGATGCTTCACACTCTTCTGCTTTATAGTAAGTTAATGCAGGTGACTATAAGATGATTTTAAGGATCTTGTGTTAAGGTAATATGGTAGGGACCAGAAAGTAAAGCAAGAAAGGCACTTGCTTTTCACACCTGTAACCTTAATTTGATCTCAGCATTACATCTAGTGCCCCAACCTCTGCCTGGAGCAGTCCATGAGCACTGCAAAGTGTGACTCAATCACTTCCCTCTCCCCAAAATAAATGTACTTATCCTCTTTAATTTGGAAAATCGTCATTAAGTAAAGATATTACTTATTTGAACTTTGTAGGAAATTTAAATAATAATATGTTAACATTAGTTTAATAGATAGCAAAGTATATTGTTGGAGACTGTTTGGAATAATTAAAAAGCCCTCTCATTAATCAAAATGAAGTTTCTGAAAGTTTTAGCCAAAGTGCTTACAAGCTGCATGTGGCCTTCCTTGCCCTTGGACCCAAAGAAATAGAAATAGCCTAGAGCTAGGGAGTTACTAGGCTCCAAGATGTCCTTGTAAAGACAGGGGTCAAAAGGCCCAAGCTGAGATTAGATTTTGTACTTTGTTGCTCAAAAATAATGTAAATCTCTTGACTGATGATAATCTTATTAACCTTGGAAAATCAAGATGTTCCCGTGGAAAATTACAGCAATTCCTACTGTTCCCCGCCCCTACTCTCTCTGTTTTGCATTGTCTATAAAAGGTCAAATTTTTCTTTTATTAAATGGACTCCAGATCGGAAACCCTCGACTTGAGTCTCATTTCCCAGTCCCTCTTCTATTTCAGGCCAGATTCTTCTTCGAGAATTGTGAATTACTGACGTGGTCCCCAGCTTTACCTGCTGGTTGGGGTCTTTGGAAGACCACAAGTGGCGCCCAGCGCGAAGCTCGAAGAACAGAACACCCGGCCGAACGGCAAAGGCGTGAGTCCCGGGAGCCTGTCCACAAGTCGCCGGTAAGTCCCTATTAAGGGCAGGGCGCAGGAAGGTTAGACGAAGTGATCACTAACACCGCCGTTCAATCGTCCCAGAGATTAGGGACTATTGCCCCGGAAAAATGGGGGCTACTTTATCTAAAGAAGAGGTTTTTATTAAAGATCTTAAGAAAGAGCTGGGTGAAAGAAACGTTAAAGTGAAGAAAAAGGACTTAATTAAATTTTTATATGTATCCATGATATTTGTCCATGGTTTGTAGTCACTAGACCCCGAATAGTTACCAGTACTTGGAAACAAATTGGTGATGAGATTTTGCAATACTATACCAAATATGGTAAAGAGAAAGATAGAAAGGTTATGCAGTTCTATTGGACTATTCTTGGAACAATTATTACTAGAGCAGAATTAGACTCTTTTGGGGAAAGCCCCGTTAACAAGGACATTGTTGAAAAGGCTGAAGCCGTTGTAGAAATGGCTTCCCACAGTCAATCTCGGGCCAGCAGCACTCCTCCCAAAACAGAAAGCCTTATAGATTTAGACTTGGAACCCTCCAAGCGCTTTTACCCCATAATTGCCAGCGCACCCACTAAGGAGGAGATTTTAGATACTGAAGACAATCTGTCCCTGCAGGATGAGGCCACCCATTATGATCATGGCCAGTTTCCTCCCTGCGCCTCCCCGCCCTCCGTATAGCGCAGACCGCCTGCCTAATCCACCCCAGGTTCTAGCACAGCAGACTGTCCCCTCTAACTTCAAAAAATGTAAGGCCGACCTAGAGGCACAATTAAGAGAACTTAAGGAGATAAAAAGTCTGGAGGAACAAATTGCCCGGCTTCAAGCCTCTGATGACTCATATCAGTTCCCTGTATTTTTTAATCAACAGCCCGAGCGGGTTACCTTGCCTACCCCCTCCCTGCCCCTTCCCATACCCCGCTTGCCGGAGGATCGGGGCGGTCCCAACAAAGGGGCACGGGTGCTGTCACTCGCAGCCACAGCCTAGATAGAGCCCAGGCTGCCCAGAGGGCTCAGGCTTCAGCTAGGTCCTGCTGAATGGAAGGAAATTGCTAGCACAACCTTGCCACGCTCTGACTATATACTTTGGGAGACGGATTTTTTTGGCCTGATGCAGGCAACAGGCCAACCTGGGCGACGGAGGTTTTACCCTCCCAGATCAGATCTATGAACAGCTTACCGGCACGGGAACCTTTGCATCTTTTAGGGAACAGCTACAAAGGCTCTCCCCTGCTTGTTTGGCTCAAACCAATGCTGCTGTCCTCCAGGCTTGAAGAGCCATTCCTAAAAGTGCACAAGCCACCATTCTACTGGCTCAAACAGTGCAAGGCCCCCAGGAGCCCTACAATAAATTCATTAGCAGACTCCTGGAAACGGTAGAAAGGATTATGGGCTCTGCAGATTATAATAATCCCCTTTCAAGCAGCTTGCTTATGAAAATGCTAATGAAACCTGCAAAGATATTTTAAGAGGCAACCTCCAAAGAAAAACCTTTGGGGCCCGGAGAGATAGCACAGCAGCGTTTGCCTTGCAAGCAGCCGATCCAGGACCAAAGGTGGTTGGTTCGAATCCTGGTGTCCCATATGGTCCCCCGTGCCTGCCAAAAGCTATTTCTGACCAGACTGAGCCAGGTCAGCTGCTAAGCCATAAAACCTTGTGATATCTGCACTTTGCTGTTAAAACTTCTGGGTCTAATGCGCCCTTTACTCAGTACATTTTGCTTGGGCCAGCCCAACTTTCAGTAAAAAAAAGTTGAGCCCAACTTTCAGTAAAAAAATTTACCTCTATCCTCCCTGCTATTAACTGTGCTGGCCCCTCCCAGCATTATCAGTGCAAGTTTCTGCTTCACCTTGTCAAATATGTGTAGCACAGGTAACAAATTTTGTAAAAAATATTTTGAAAATAAACTTAATTATCCTATTCAACCTTAAAATAAAACAGCATATTAAGTGGCTGATGCAAAATACAAATAATTGGCCTTTGGTATGTGCCTCCTTTAAGGAAAAAATTAATATTCATTATCCAGCAAATAAGTTTATACAGTTTTTCAAGAGATGCATGTAAAGAAAAAAAAAAGTCGCAAGCCAGTAACAACAAGGTACCCCCTACCTCCTGGTCTTAAAAGTTCTTGTTTTAAATATCAAAACCTCAGATCAGCACAAACAGAAAGATAAAGTCCTGGCCCCACTCTAGGAAGAAGCCATATACCCCCAACTCACTCAAGGTCTATTTTTCTTTAAGATCCTAATAAGCTAGCCAACACCCCCCCCCCGATTCCTTAGGGTATAAATGCAGCCCTAAAATGTTTTTCTAAAATAAAAACCACAGCTGGTAAAATTATAAGGTTTTAAAAGTGTTCAAAAATGTTATAATAAGCCCTTTAATCTATGCAGAGGTAGTGTTTGTGGCAGAAAGTGGCAGGGGTAGAATTTTGTTGCGTCTCATAAAATGCCTCAAATGTAAAGTTTGTGAATTAAATTATGTGGCATAAGTGTGCCTTTTCTAAAAGCATTTGTGTAATTAAGTTTTGTGCATTGGGTGTTGTAAAGTAATTATTAAAACATTGGAAATTAAAAAACCTAAATTCAGGTCTGTAAGGGTTAAAAAATTCTCTAGGGAGAAAAGCAACAGGAAAATAACAGCAATAAACTCCCTTTTTTCATGTCTCTCAGAAATTTTAGAGCAAGGTCATAATTCTTTCACTTGTAATAACAGATTATTGGTAAAAGAAAAACCTTTTGGTGTTTTAAAATTTAAACGGACACACAAGTATTAAAATTTGAGTCTTCTATATTTCTATTAAAATTTATTTTGATTTTTAAGGTATTTAAAAAAATTATGTGGAAAATAATGTGATTAGCCTTTTTAAATTTTGTGCTACAGCAATGGTTGTTCTTTACCTTTGCATTACAACACCTATCCTTTTAAGTGTATTCAAAAGGTCAGCACATTATACAAATCTGTACATTTGTGTCAAAGTCAAGAAGTCTAGTATTAATAAAAAATATATATATTTAATTTTATGAGTAATATTATAAAAGCAAATTAACTAGTATCAAATATAATTTTGGTCTTAAGTTCTAGGTGTAAAAATGCATCAAATGTCTTTAACTATATTTCATAATGTCTAAACATCTTGTTAATTTGGTATATAAGTTTTACAAATTATTCACTTAAAGTCTTCAAAGTAAAAACAGTTGTTTGTTAAAAATTTTAATACTTTATTGCAGCTGCCTTACTGTTTTCCTGTTAAACTAATTTAAAGAAAACCTGTTCATTTACAGCAAATGATATCATACTTCAAAGTGGAGACTCCTTCTACAGTGCTCATTAACCTTTTTTACTTAACAAAAATTTTTTAACTGCTTACATTTTACTTCATATTTTAAACTTCAAATTAGAATTGTTTTAAAAATGTTTTGTGTTAAATCTAAACCTTAAAATTTATTTTCAGCAAAGTTCCACTCTAGCTACATTAAGTACTTCTAAAAACTAAAAGTTTTTCTACAAAAATTTTTTCTTACAAACATGCCGGCTAAATATTTAAAAGCGCTTGTCAATTTTTCTAATGCGAGTTTTGATTCAATCCTTTTGTTTGTTCATGTGTGTGTTGTGATGAGTGAAAGTGGCCAAAATGTTGTGTTTAGCGTTGTTTTGTTTTGCCTGTTTATTTGTTATTTCTACATTTCATGACAAATACAATTTTTAAAGCCTTATCCATTTTTAAAATTTCAATTAATTTTTTTTTCAACTTGGTTCAGTCTGGTCGTCTAACAGACTGTAACATCCTGCTAAAAATTATGTGTTAAGCTAGCTTTGTCCTCACAGCATGGCAGAAAGTGTAGGGGATGGTAAACCCCAGATTTCTCAATGGCCATCAGGGATAACTTTTCCCTGGAGAATTTCTGGACTTTGCAATCACCCAGCTTTCCTGCTATGTGTAAGTTAAGGCCTAAAGAATATGAATTTGTGGCTAGGAAATCACACCCATTGCATATCCAATTTAACTCTCACTTGGGGCCTACGCCTTTACTGTACTGGCTATAACAAGGGCTCTACCTTTTCCATAAAACTTCTTTAAAAAATCCCCTTTTCTCGCCCCATAGCTATTGGCCCCAATCCTCTTTTGCACCCCTCCGGTGGTGGCCCCTTCTTACCCCAGGCACCGCCCAAGGCGTTGCCCCCTCCTCTGCCCCGCTCCTTCACAGCCAAGCCAGATGCTGCCGCTGCTGCTGGTACTGAGTTTCAGCCTACTATCCCTGCCGGACCTGTCTCCACGGCTGACCTCATCCTGCAAACGGTTAACTCATCTGCCCAAGCTCTCTTCATAACCCCCTACAAACGCTGCTGGATTTGCTACTCGCCGGTCCCACCATTCTATGAAGGCATTGCAGCCTTCAGAACTCCCCTCTACACCAATGACTCTGGTCTCCTTCGCTGGGGTACACAGCCTCAAAGACACGGACTGACAGTGGGACAGGTCGTGGGGTATGGACTCTGTCTCCTTGGCCCCCAAATGATTCCTCCCGTTCCCTTGCTAGAAACCTGCAATCAAACATTTCATGTTCATGAACAAGCTCTTTTCTTATTGCCCCAAATTTCACCTTTTTTGTTTGCTCCACCGGTTTGACTCCTCATATTATTGTTGATGTTTTTCTTGCTCACCGTGATTATTGTGTTTTGACAATCCTTATACCCAAACTCACTGTTCGACCCAAATCGGACTTATTGCCTCACTCTGGTACCTCCCCTGTTCTCTCTCGTGCTAAACGCGAACCTGTAACAGCCATCACCCTGGCCGTCCTTGTTGGCCTTGGTGCCACTGGTGCAGGTACAGGTATTTATTTCCTCATCTGCACTGAGGGGTCTATAGGCTTTCTAACAAACACTGTTGTTAAGGATATAGAGGAGCATAAAAAAGGGTCTCGATTATTTACAACAAACTGTTGGCTCCTTGGCTAAAATGGTATTGCAAAATCGCCAGGGCCTTGATCTTGCCTTTTTAAAGGAGGGGGGAATGTGTGTTGCCTTAAAAGAAGAATGTTGCTTTTTCAAAGATAAGTTAGGCCTTGTTAAGGATAGCATAAAAAAGGTTGAAGAAAGTCTAGCTGAAACCAAGAAAACATTGGACAGGGAGGAAAGCTGGTATAAAAATTGGTTTTCCACATCTCCCTGGTTATCCACCCTTCTATCCACGCTGCTTGGCCCATTCATTGGGTTCATGCTGCTCATTTCTTTTGGTCCGTGGGCATTTCGCCGCCTAACCAGCTTTATAAAAACCCAGATTAATGAGGCTACAAAAAAATCTGTGGGCATTTACTACCAGCAGCTCCAGCCTCATGAGCCCCCCGTTGCTGATACTGCTGAGGGCGAGGATAGCGCCCCTGAAGAACTGGATTTTGAGGAACTGGAATGGCTTGCTAAGAGAAAGAAATCCTTCCTCACATGGCTGTGGAAACGCCTTTGACGGGATTAGCCTGGTGCCAGTAATCAGGAGCACACCCCATTCTTTAACTTTGTGCAGGCTCTTAGGGGTAGGGCACTCCAGCCTACATGCACTGATGCAAGAACCTTCTTGCATGCTCCCCGAGCCGCTACTTTTGGGGTTCTGACACTGGGGGCCCACCAGACAGCCTAAGACAGGGTTTCCACCCATCTTTGAATTAATAAAAAAAGGGGGAATTTGTTGGAGACTGTTTGGAATAATTAAAAAGCCCTCTCATTAATCAAAATGAAGTTTCTGAAAGTCTTAGCCAAAGTGTTTACAAGCTGCATGTGGCCTTCCTTGCCCTTGGACCCAAAGAAATAGAAATAGCCTAGAGCTAGGGAGTTACTAGGCTCTAAGATGTCCTTGTAAAGACAGGGGTCAAAAGGCCCAAGCTGAGATTAGATTTTGTACTTTGTTGCTCAAAAATAATGTAAATCTCTTGACTGATGATAATCTTATTAACCTTGGAAAATCAAGATGTTCCCGTGGAAAATTACAGCAATTCCTACTGTTCCCTGCCCCGACTCTCTCTGTTTTGCATTGTCTATAAAAGGTCTAATTTTTCTTTTATTAAACGGACTCCTGGTCGGAAACCCTCGACTTGAGTCTCATTTCCCAGTCCCTCTTCTATTTCAGGCCGGATTCTTCTTCGAGAATTGTGAATTACTGACGTGGTCCCCAGCTTTACCCGCTGGTCGGGGTCTTTGGAAGACCACAGTATATAAAGCCAAAAAAGGGAATACTTTCTTTATCCAGTAAAACTCATGCAAATAATGCAACAAACAAGTGTTGAGTTATAGTTTATATATATGTTTATATATATAGTTTATATATATGTTTCCTGGTAGAAGTAGGAAAATGAAGAGACCAAGAATAAAAGGATAGTCTTGATGGAAGAGGGTGGAAGAAATCTTAGAATTCTTGTATTAAAAGACAATTATATAAGACCAGAAATATATTTCAACAGGCTTGAGCTAATGCTCTGTATGCAGAGGCCCTGGGTTCAATTCCAGCACCCAAATTCCTCAATACTCTCAGGAGTGATCAATCTCATCCATTGTGAAAGGTAGGGATAACCCAAAAGCACTGCCAGATATGCCATTCCTCAAAGAAAAAGCAAAAAAAAAAGTTTTGTTTTTGGTATTTTGTTTGGGTGTGACACCCAGCTGTGCTTGGACCTTACTCTTAGCTCTGAACTCAGAAATCACATGTAGTGGGACTCAGGAAATATATGTGGTGTTGGATGTGGAATTCAGATTAGATATAGGTGCAAGGCAAGCACCCTAGACACCATTCATCTCTCCAGTCCTACAACTACACTTTTTAACTTAAAAAGGGCTTTACCTCCAGGAATTCAATCCTCTTAATTGTAGATACTGGGTGAAACCTTGCAGGTACTAAGTAGCTCAATTCTCAATAGCTGGACCTGATATGACCCCTACAATGCTTGCTGTGGCACCAATTTAAGAAAAAATTAAATTTGCCTCACCTACATGTTGAGTTTCTGCAAGCCACTGGAGACAGTGCTATCTACTGGACTAAAATTTGCCTGGCCACTGGGCTGATCTCGACTGGCCTGAATTGATTGCCAGATAAAATTGCTGAAAGCATTTGAGCAATTTAAGTGTCCAGATTACATGAACCTCTTCTCTAAAAGAGAACTTGGGCCCAAATAAAGTTTGTAGTCTTCTTTTGGGAATGTGATCCAGAGCTTGAGTGAAGAGTTACTGACATTAAGCAAGCATTCTCAAATATAGCTCATAGTCCAATTGCTTGCTTAACAGGCTGAACCCTAGCTTCAAACTGTGGTGAGAAAGTCTGTGGAGTTACATCTTTAAACACTGGTAGGGCAGGGATTAAAGAAAAGCTGAGCAACAATAAAAAGGGTTCTAAACCTGCCATGATCAAAACTTAATTAAAAGTCAACTGTGCCATAAATTTGGTGTTTGGGACAGATGCCCTGCTCTAGGGAAGTGACACTCTATGGGAAAACACAAATAGCAGAAATGCTCAAACTTTAGGTGACTCTGATATGTGTCCAATTCCTATTGCTCCAGGACACCTGGAGCTTTCCCATCTGGCTTCACACAGAGCTGATTCCAGAATCTATGGTCCAGAGAGAAGTCTGCCAAGAACCCATTCTGACTTAGAGAAAAATCAGTTTCACAAAACTGGAAATACCATGAACTAGTCAATCTTTTCTAATGTGCAGTCTAAGTTTCAACCCAGCCTTGAAACTGATGGTGGGAGTGGGTGGGAAGGCACTAAGTGAACTCATCAAGCTAAGGAATGGGATGGCTGCAGGAAGAGACAGCAAGAGATAATAAGAAGTCCTCAGACAGACAATTTTTGCCCCATCACCAATGCCCAGACAGAAAGCAGAAATGCAGAGATCTCAGCCATGAGCATGGCTGATCTGTGGCTGTAACCACAGATCAAGGAAAATCAAGGGATGAATAGCCACTGAGAATTAACACAGTCATAGAGAGGCCCAGTAAAATATTACAGAGCAGCAAGTTCCAGCAAAGAATGTAGGTAATAGAGTTCCAGCCTCAAATCTTGACCAGGGACAGTATAGGGACAAGTCCATCAGGACACCATTCCGTGGACCAGACACTGAGTGGCAGAACAAGTGACTTAACACGTAGTAAATCAAGGGGCCTGGACAGGGTGGAGAGAACCAAACCCATCAACTTTAACAAAAAACTTAAGTCTGTTTAGCACCTGAGTTTTGTATGCAAATTTTCACCAAATCTCAAGAGCCCATGCTTAGTCAGCAACAAAACCATTGTGACAACTAAGAAAATGAACAAACTTCAAGAGCTGGAAGGGCCCCGTTTAATGTTTCATTTTCACAGTCGCTTCTTGTTCTTCCTTTGCAGAGACCATTTCCATGTGTACTGCAGAGGAAACACACATGTGGGCACAGCCTCTTTCCCAGGGCACTATGATGCTTACTGCTCATTTCCATATGAGAAAAAATAGCAGGCAGCTGAAGCAAGTAGCATTCCAAGGGGAGGTCTGAGTAAAGAAGAGGATGTCTGATGAGGCAATATGGTTAAGTAACAGCAAATATTGCCTGAATGTTAGGTATGGGTGGATAAGGTAAAGCAGGAGGGAATGGTACGAGAGTTTGGTTTGATTCTGAGTTTTGTTCTACGAATGGAGAAGTCCCAAAAGTCTTAGCAAGAAGAATCAAAATTGATTTTCTCATTCACATATGAGAAAGATTATTCTGTATCAATGAGTTTTGGTTTATTTTGTTTGGGGACCACACGTGGTGGTGCTGGGGTTACTCCTGACTCCACATTCAAAAATTATTCCTGGTGATGCTCAGGAGACTTTAAGGAATGCCTTAAATGACTCTCTTAACTGTATATTGACTGCAGTTATTGACTGCAGTCCAAGGCAAAGAGTCTTATGCACTGTACTCTTTAACTTCTGTACCAGTGTTTTTTTAATGCATCTGTGGCTACAAGTAACAGAGGGATAGATTAATTCTGCTGTTAATAACTATGAATAACAAATTTGCTTGTTTTTATTTTTATGGCCAGACCTGATAGTTCTCAGTGGTTGCTCCTAACTCAGTACTCAATGTGCTCTGTCAGCCAAGTTGGTTATCAAACCTAGCTTATTCCTGCATAGTATGTACACAGTGCTCTAGCAAATCACCTTAAGCACTTGCCCCAATTTAAATTCCAGAGCACACACACTGATTTCCCTAATCCCCTCACCCTGTCTTTCCTAAACAGAGAAGCACATGCCCTGTTGTAATCACCTCTCACATCCTGCTCGATTGACTGACACAGAGTCCACACCTTACTCTCCCCGACTATAAATAATCCATTTCTCACCTACAATAATCTTAGTTACTCTTCCAAAGTGGCTGTTGGATGCCTTTTGTGAGTGCTCTACTCACATGAGGTCCGATCTCACCAGTAACTTCTTCATCCAGTGACTCTAACCTCATGAGTGACTCTACATCTTTGGATCTGATCTTACCAGCTTCATTTACACATTGCATATTCTCAAACTATTGAATTATTTCTTCTGCCCCTGAATCACTAATATCTTTTATGTTCCTGAGAAACTTTTATCTCATTCACCAACTTGTTCTGAGAGCATCAAGTAGTCAGAAAATCGCAATGAAGCTCTTATCAGCTGCAACTGCAGAAATAATGACCCAACAGACCTCCTACTAGGTGCAGTTGTGGCAGGATGACAGTGCCACCATTCTCCAAGGCTCACTCAGCCCTGCCTCTCTCTGTCAGTGTTGTCTTGTACAAACCACCAGCTTGAGGCCTCACATCCTTGTTTCCATCAGAAGAAATAGCTCCTCTTCTTCTTTTGTGTTTTAAATCTTTATTAAAGCACCATAATTACAAGCATGAAGCTACTCTTCTTCTAAAACTTGGGATTTATTCAGCCTGCACCCTCTTGCACCAACCGTCATTCTTTTTTTTTTTTTAATTTTTTATTTTAAATTATGAGAACAAAGATGCAAAGAAAGAGGACAAGGTAAAGTTACAGTGGAAGGACAATCACCCATAACATAATTCTCAGAAGAAGTCCCCTTGCTGATATCTTAACTTTGAACTTTCAGCCGAAGAACATTAAGATAAATTAAACAGAATCCATGTACAATTACTTTGTCCCTCAATTCCCCAGATTGTAACACATTATAATATTTCTTAACAGCACACAAGGCAATCTAAAGCCATAAAACTTGCATAACTCCTTAAATATTAGAGGCATAGTATTTTTTACATTTCCATGTACATGCATATTAGCTTAAGTTAATCTCAAAATTTTTTTGTGTGTTTTTTTTTAATGCATAATTTTTTTTTATTTAAACACCTTGATTACATACATGATTGTGTTTGGGTTTCAGTCATAAAAGGAACACCACCCATCACCAGTGCAACATTCCCATCACCCAAGTCCCAAATCTCCCTCCTCCCCCCCCAACCCCCGCCTGTACCCTAAACAGGCTCTACATTTCCCTCATACATTCTCAATATTAGGACAGTTCAAAATGTAGTTATTTCTCTAACTAAACTCATCACTCTTTGTGGTGAGCTTCCTGAGGTGAGCTGGAACTTCCAGCTCTTTTCTCTTTTGTGTCTGAAAATTATTATTACCAGGGTGTCTTTCATCTTTCTTAAAACCCATAGATGAGTGAGACCATTCTGCGTTTTTCTCTCTCTCTCTGACTTATTTCACTCAGCATAATAGATTCCATGTACATCCATGTATAGGAAAATTTCATGACTTCATCTCTCCTGACAGCTGCATAATATTCCATTGTGTATATGTACCACAGTTTCTTTAGCCATTCGTCTGTTGAAGGGCATCTTGGTTGTTTCCAGAGTCTTGCTATGGTAAATAGAGCTGCAATGAATATAGGTGTAAGGAAGGGGTTTTTGTATTGTATTTTTGTGTTCCTAGGGTATATTCCTAGGAGTGGTGTAGCTGGATCGTATGGGAGCTCGATTTCCAGTTTTTGGAGGAATCTCCATATCGCTTTCCATAAAGGTTGAACTAGACAGCATTCCCACCAGCAGTGGATAAGAGTTCCTTTCTCTCCACATCCCCGCCAACACTGTTTATTCTCATTCTTTGTGATGTGTGCCATTCTCTGTGGTGTGAGGTGGTATCTCATCGTTGTTTTGATTTGCATCTCCCTGATGATTAGTGATGTGGAACATTTTTTCATGTGTCTTTTGGCCATGCGTATTTCTTCTTTGTCAAAGTGTCTGTTCATTTCTTCTCCCCATTTTTTGATGGGGTTAGATGTTTTTTTCTTGTAAAGTTCTGTCAGTGCCCTGTATATTTTGGAGATTAGCCCCTTATCTGATGGGTATTGGGTGAATAGTTTCTCCCACTCAGTGGGTGGCTCCTGTATCCTAGGCACTATTTCCTTTGAGGTGCAGAAGCTTCTCAGCTTAATATATTCCCATCTGTTAATCTCTGCTTTCACTTGCTTGGAGAGTGCAGTTTCCTCCTTGAAGATGCCTGTAATGTCCTGTAGTGTTTTGCCTATGTGCTGTTCTATATATCTTATGGTTTTGGGGCTGATATCGAGGTCTTTAATCCATTTGGATTTTACCTTTGTACATGATGTTAGCTGGGGGTCTAAGTTTAATTTTTTGCAAGTGGCTATCCAATTGTGCCAACACCACTTGTTGAAGAGGCTTTCCCTCTTCCATTTAGGATTTCCTGCTCCTTTATCAAAAATTAGATGGTTGTATCTCTGGGGAACATTTTCTGAGTATTCAAGCCTATTCCACTGATCTGAGGACCTATCCTTATTCCAATACCATGCTGTTTTGATAACTGTTGCTTTGTAGTACAGTTTAAAGTTGGGAAAAGTAATTCCTCCCATATTCTTTTTCCCAATGATTGCTTTAGCTATTCGAGGGTGTTTATTGTTCCAAATGAATTTCAAAAGTGTCTGATCCACTTCTTTGAAGAATGTCATGGGTATCTTTAGAGGGATGGCATTAAATCTGTATAATGCCTTGGGGAGTATTGACATTTTGATGATGTTAATCCTGCCAATCCATGAGCAGGGTATGCGTTTCCATTTCCGTGTGTCCTCTCTTATTTCTTGGAGCAGAGTTTTATAGTTTTCTTTGTATAGGTCCTTCACATATTTAGTCAAGTTGATTCCAAGATATTTGAGTTTGTGTGGCACTATTGTGAATGGGGTTGTTTTCTTAATGTCCATTTCATCCTTATTACTATTGGTATATAGAAAGGCCATTGATTTTTGTGTGTTAATTTTGTAGCCTGCCACCTTGCTATATGAGTCTATTGTTTCTAGAAGCTTTTTGATAGAGTCTTTAGGGTTTTCTAAGTAGAGTATCATGTCATCTGCAAACAGTGAGAGCTTGACTTCTTCCTTTCCTATCTGGATTCCCTTGATATCCTTTTCTTGCCTAATCGCTATAGCAAGTACTTCCAGTGCTATGTTGAATAGTAGGAGTGGTGAGAGAGGACAGCCTTGTCTTGTGCCAGAATTTAGAGGGAAGGCTTTCAGTTTTTCTCCATTGAGGATAATATTTGCCACTGGCTTGTGGTAGATGGCCTTCACTATATTGAGAAAGGTTCCCTCCATTCCCATCTTGCTGAGAGTTTTGATCAAGAATGGGTGTTGGACCTTATCAAATGCTTTCTCTGCATCTATTGATATGATCATGTGGTTTTTATTTTTCTTGTTATTGATGTTGTGTATTATGTTGATAGATTTACGGATGTTAAACCATCCTTGCATTCCTGGGATGAAACCTACTTGATCGTAGTGGATGATCTTCCTAACGAGGCATTGAATCCTATTTGCCAGGATTTTGTTGAGGATCTTTGCATCTGCATTCATCAGTGATATTGGTCTGTAATTTTCTTTTTTGGTAGCGTCTCTGTCTGGTTTAGGTATCAAGGTGATGTTGGCTTCATAAAAGCTATTTGGAAGTGTTTCTGTTTGTTCAATTTCATGAAAGAGTCTTGCCAAGATTGGCAGTAGTTCCTCTTGGAAAGTTTGATAGAATTCATTAGTGAATCCATCTGGACCTGGGCTTTTGTTTTTCGGCAGACATTTGATTACTGTTTTAATTTCATCAATGGTGATGGGGGTGTTTAGATATGCTACATCCTCTTCCTTCAACCGTGGAAGATTATAAGAGTCCAAGAATTTATCCATTTCTTCCAGGTTCTCATTTTTAGTGGCGTAGAGTTTTTCAAAGTAGTTTCTGATTACCCTTTGAATCTCTGTCATATCAGTAGTGATCTCTCCTTTTTCATTCCTGATACGAGTTATCAAGTTTCTCTCTCTCTCTTTCTTTGTTAGGTTTGCCAGTGGTCTATCAATCTTGTTTATTTTTTCAAAGAACCAACTTCTGCTTTCGTTGATCTTTCGGATTGTTTTTTGAGTTTCCACTTCGTTGATTTCTGCTCTCAGCTTTGTTATTTCCTTCTGTCTTCCTATTCTTGGGTCCTTTTGTTGAGCATTTTCTAGTTCTATTAGCTGTGTCATTAAGCTACTCAGGTAAGCTCCTTCTTCCTTCCTGATGTGTGCTTGCAAAGCTATAAATTTTCCTCTCAGTACTGCTTTTGCTGTGTCCCATAAGTTCTGAGAGTTTGTGTCTTTATTGTCATTTGTTTCCAGGAACCTTTTTATTTCCTCCTTGATTTCATCTCGGACCCACTGGTTATTGAGCATGAGGCTGTTTAACTTCCAGGTGTTAAAGTGTTTCTTCTGAGTCCCTTTGGAGTTCACAAATAATTTCAGAGCCTTGTGGTCAGCGAAGGTAGTCTGCAAAATTTCTATCCTCTTGATCTTATGGAGGTATGTTTTATGTGCCAGCATGTAGTCTATCCTGGAGAATGTCCCATGTACATTGGAGAAGAATGTGTATCCAGGTTTCTGGGGATGGAGTGTCCTATATATATCCACTAGGCCTCTTTCTTCCATTTCTCTCCTCAGGTCTAGTATATTCTTGTTGGATTTCAGTCTGGTTGACCTGTCCAGTGTTGACAAAGCCGTGTTAAGGTCCCCCACAATTATTGTGTTGTTGTTGATATTATTTTTCAGATTTGTCAACAGTTGTATTAAATATTTTGCTGGCCCCTCATTCGGTGCATATATGTTTAGGAGAGTGAATTCTTCCTGCTCTACGTACCCCTTGATTAATATAAAATGTCCGTCTTTGTCCCTTACAACCTTCCTGAGTATAAAGTTTGCATTATCTGATATTAGTATGGCCACTCCAGCTTTTTTATGGGTGTTGTTTGCTTGGATAACTTTTCTCCAGCCTTTTATTTTGAGTCTATGTTTGTTCTGACTATTCAGGTGCGTTTCTTGTAGGCAGCAGAAGGTTGGATTGAGTTTTTTGATCCATTTAGCCACTCTGTGTCTCTTAACTGGTGCATTTAGTCCATTGACGTTGAGAGAAAGAATTGTCCTGGGATTTAACGCCATCTTTATTTCAAAATTTGGTGTGTCTTTTGGGTAGTCTTGTCTTAGATTAGGTCTTTCAGTTTTTCTCTTAAGACTGGTTTTGTGTCTGTGAAGTTTCTGAGCTGTTTTTTGTCTGTGAAACCATGTATTCTTCCATCAAACCGGAAAGTGAGTTTTGCTGGGTATAGTATTCTGGGTGAAGCATTCATTTCATTCAGTCTTGTCACAATATCCCACCACTGCTTTCTGGCATTGAGCGTTTCTGGTGACAGGTCTGCTGTAAATCTCAGGGAAGCTTGCTTGAACATGATTTCCCCTTTTGATCTTGCTGTTTTCAGAATTCTGTCTCTATCTGTGGGATTTGTCATTGTGACTAGGATGTGTCTTGGGGTGGTTTTTCTGGGGTCTCTTTTGGTTGGTACTCTTCGGGCATGCAGGATTTGATCACATATATTCTTTAGCTCTGGAAGTTTCTCTTTAATGATGTTCTTGACCGTTGATTCTTCCTGGAAATTTTCTTCCTGGGTCTCTGGGACTCCAATAATTCTTAAGTTGTTTCTGTTGATCTTATCATAGACTTCTATTTTCGTCTGTTCCCATTCTTTGACTAATTTTTCCATTGTCTGCTCATTTGCTTTAAGTTTTTTGTCCAATCTCTCCTGCTGTATGGAATTGTTATGTATCTCATCTTCCACAGCACCAAGTCTATTCTCAGCTTCTGATACCCTGTCCCAGAGCTTATCCATTTTGTCATTCACTTCGTTTACTGACTTTTTCAGTCCTGTTAGTTGACATGTTATTTCAGTTTGGAGTTTTGTCATTTCTGCCTTCATATTTTCTTGGTTCTTATTAGTGTTCTGTTCAACTCGATCCATGGTTTCTTGGAGTCTGTTGAGCACCTTCCATATTGCTAGTCTAAAGTCCTTATCTGAGAGGTTGATTAGTTGTTCAGTCATTATCTGGTCCTCAGAATTGTCATCTTCATTCTCTATGTCTGATGCTGGCCTGCGTTGTTTCCCCATTGTCACACTTGTATTGTGGGTTTTTCTACGTGTTGTGGTGGTATTCATTGTCTATATGATGTAGGCAGCACACTCCTCTGGCTCCTCCCTTTCTGGATGGGCTGACTTGCCTCTAAGGGAGGGGAGTCCTCCGTGGATGAAGCCTCACACTGGGTCAAATCTTAGGCCCGAGCATGCAACAGAGAAGACAGTCCAGAGAGAAATGTTTGCTTCTGTGATATAGCGCCGTTCTTAGTGTGATTTTTCCTTCTTGTTGCAATGGAGTTCTTTCCTTAGAAAGAGTGCACGGCCGCGTAGCGAAGTGGAGCCAAAGTGCTCCTCTGAGCCTCTTTTTGCCCCACTCGCAAGAGTTTCATGCAAGAGGACAGTAGACAGACATAGACAGGTCACACTCACAGTCTTTCACAGTTGAGCCCCACTGGGCCGGTGTACTTTCGCGGATTTTCCCCGCCTGGTGTCACACACAGGGAGCCGGGTTTTGCAAAGCTTAGCCGGTTTTTATGCTCTGAAGTCCCTCCCTGAAAATGGCGTCTGGGCGAGCGAGGTTTCTGGAGCCTCTTTTTGCCCCACTCGCAAGAGTTTCACGCAAGAGGACAGTAGACAGACATAGACAGGTCACACTCACAGTCTTTCACAGCTGAGCCCCACTGGGCCGGTGTACTTTCGCGGATTTTCCCCCTCAACCGTCATTCTTAAGTCAATAATATGGTGGTAGTCTGCTGATTGTCTTGGACCAATTCATACCTATTCCTGCACATGGGGTGAGATCTGTCTGATATCCAATGGTGGCTGCCTCTGGAAGGGGACTGGGAAATGCATGAGAATAGAACTAGAAATGTTTACCATCCAGCAGTTCCCAAGAAGGGCAGAGATCAATCAGACTATACTGAGGAAGTTTGCTTGCACTGTGGCTCCAGGGGTCAATCAATTGAGGCACAAATATGGTAGAGAAAAAACTTTATTGCCACGCTGGTGGCAATGGTGGCCACAGACAATAAGATAGAACCACTTTGTTATACACATAATGTTTCCAAGCTCAAGGAGATACCATTCTATCAAAAATTTTTATTTGTTCCCCTTCTTAGCAAATAGGATTAAATATCACCCAAATAGCCAGACATCAGGCATAAACAAGGAGACCCTTCACACTGCAAGAAGGGTTGTATTGGCCACTGATGCCTTATCTGTGAAAAGAGTATGTGGATGTCCCCAATGCATTCTCTATTCCCAAGGAGCACTTGACTTCATCAAGTTGTTACTGAAACCTATGCAGGAAATTGGACTGCAGGACCCAAAGTATCAGCTCCTCAAATGAGTATCTGTAACTTCCAAGCATCTCATGGCTCTTGCAGTTCTTGTCTTTAGTTCTTTGCCTAGACAATTAATCTTGGGAAAGCCTGAATTAGGGACTCACTTGATCACTGAAGAGAAGGCCTGAGTTGTAGGTAAAATGTGGTGCCTTCTCTCTTGCTTGTCCTCCCATCCCAGCTTCCTTTTGCCTTCTTTCTCCTATTCCTGCTTAGCTCTTTCTCCTTGACTCTGCTTCCATGGACAGAGGACATTTTCAGCTCAGGCTTTGAAGTCAGCATCAGAAAGGGCCTGGCTTCTTAAGCACTATGCCCGAGACTTCAAAACTATGCAAACAAAAAATTCTGAGTGAGGTGTCTTTTTTGTCTCAGTGGTGTGATACCCAACGATTTGGTCTGGGCAATGCAAAGGTGGCCCAACTTCCAACATTCAAGGCACAAAAAGAGGAATATCATTGAGTTAAACATGTTAGAGAATGAGAACTTCAAAAAAACAGAATGACTCTCCTCCCACCCCTGAATCCCCCACAGCTATTACATAAGAATCTTCCAGAATTAGGTTACATACTTATAGGTGATAAATCTGCTCAAAGAAATGTTCTCCAAGAGTGAACAATTTTTTAATGTGTTTTTTTGGGTCACACCCGTCAGTGCTCAGGGCTTACTCCTGGTTTCATGCTCATAAATTGCTCCTGGCCAGCATGGGGGACCATATGGGACGCCAAGATTCAAACTGATGACATTCTGCATGATAGGCAAATGCCTTACCTCCATGCTATCTCTCCGGCCCCAAGAGTGAACGATCTTGAAAGAGCTATTCTCTGGATTGGAAATGGCTATTGTTGCCCCACCAGGAAAAAATTACCCTAGCAGCTTTATGATTGAAGAAAAATCTACTTGACTACAAGTGATAATAATATCTATGTATGCACATAATTTCATCAGGTCTTAGCAAAAAAATATTCACTGCAAATGTCCACACCTTCCATTCATAGAGGCTGGGTAGATAAAGCCTGACCATCATCATAGCTGCTCATTTCTTTCTCAGGCTTTCAATAATGCAAAATGGAAGCTCACATATTGGATGGAGCACAAGGATAATTCCACTTTCATTTCATCAATCTAGAAGGGAGGAAGAAAAGACTCTTAGTAACAGACCAAACACCAAACACGTTTTAGACTCACAAACTAATATTTTACAATTAACATGGTTTGAATATGATGATTCAAATCATCATATTATTATGTTTTGTTGTATCTATTTTTATTATATTTATTCTGTGAGAATATTGTTGGGTCCATCTTATAGAAGAAAAACTAACCCAGAGAAGTTAAAGAATGTGTTCAAGGTCTCACTGCTCATCTTAAGAAAAGTTGAGTTCAAGTCTGTCTGATTAGAGTCAATTCTTATTCCTGGAGATCCCCTCTTTATTATTCAGTTTGGTTTCCATTCAGAGACTCTGTGATACTTCAGGAGCTGCTCAGAACACTGTCCTGAGGGTCATTGCTGGAGTTGGTTCCATCCTACTGAACTAGCTTCTAGCCTGGGAAGGGATGATATGAATGAGCTTGGGGACTAAATCCCTTAGGGGATAAGAGTAGTAGGGAAGCTCTTCTGACATGTGTGTACACATGTGTGTGCATTTGTGTTGGGGCAAAGGCATGGGAGCTTGTGGATCACCCAGTAGGAGAATTGTATACATGTTACTCCTCTGTGCATGTTCTAAATATTTAGAATTTTATAAATTAAGAAGGAGAGTATGGACTCTGAGGACTTCAAGGGAAACTTCTGTGCCTGTCTGCCTGTGTTTCTGAATACCTGAAGGTCTCCTCAGAGGCCTAGGGAGCGCACCCCCAAAAAACTGCATTTTGAAGCTGCCCAGTGAGTAAATTCTGGCTGTGGGGGTCGCTGTCCAATAAGCTGAGCTCTCTGGCCTGCGGAGGCTCCGCCCTGCTGTGCCTTTGTTCACTCTGAGGACTTCAAGGGAAACTTCTGTGCCTGTCTGCCTGTGTTTCTGAATACCTGAAGGTCTCCTCAGAGGCCTAGGGAGCGTACCCCCAAAAAACTATCAACTAGAGGCAGTGGAAGAGCACGGACACTTTGCTTCATGGCCGAGCACTCTTTCTAACCAATGAACCCCACCGCAACACGCAGGAAAAACCACACTATAAGCGTGACAATGGAAAAACCTCACAGGCAAACACCATACACAGAGAATGAAGACGAAAGCTCGGATGACCTAATAAATTCCAAACACTTGACTAACCTCTTGGATAAGGAACTTAAAATAGCAATATGGAAGATGTTTGAAGAACTCAAAGAAAGCATAGATCGATCCTAACAGAACATAAAGACATAAATCAGAAAACTCCAAACTGAAATAACAGATCTAAAAAACACGGTAGCTCAACTCAAAACCTCAGTGGATGGCCTCGACAGTAGGGTAACAGCAGCTGAGGATAGAATCGGAGTACTGGAAGATGTGATACAGAAAAACTCAACACAACAGAAGAAATTGGAAAAGAACCTTAAGACAAATGAACAAACAATGGAAAAAATACTCAAGGAATGCGAACAGATAAAAATAGAAGTCTTTGATAAACTCAACAAAAACAACATAAGAATCATTGGAGTCTCAGAGACTCAGGTAGGAGATCTCCAGGAAGCATCAACTGTCAAAGACATCATCAAAGAGATACTCCCAGAGATAAAGACTACATGCAATCAAATACTGCATGCCCGAAGAGTACCAGCTAAAAGAGACCCAAAGAAAAACACCCCAAGACACATCCTCGTTACAATGACAAATCCCACAGATAGAGATAGAATACTGAAAGCAGCTAGTAAAAAAGGGTAATTACATTTAAAGGAGCCTCCCTAAGACTTACAGCAGACATGTCACAAGAAACTCTCAAGGCCAGAAGACACTGGTGGGATATTGTGACAAGATTGAATGAAATGTATGCTTCACTGAGAATACTGCAGCCAGCTGGACTCATGTTCAGATTTGAAGGAAGAATACATAGCTTCATGGATAATCAACAGCTCAGAAAATTCACAGATGAAAAAACAGCCTTAAAGGAAAAACTGATAGGTCTACTCTAAGACAAGAGAGACCAACAAACACAGCAAACTTATCTACAAAGATGACATTAAATTCTATGACAATCATCTCCCTCAATGTCAATGAACTAAATTCATACATCTAAAAGGAACAGAGTGGCAAAATGGGTCAAAAAGATGAATCCAACTTTCTGCTGCCTAAAAGAAACACATCTGAATAGTCAGAACAAACATAGACTCAAAATCAAAGGCTAGAGTAAAATCATCCAAGCAAACAACACCCTCAAAAAAGCTGGGGTGGCCATATTAATATCTGATGACACCAACTTTATACTCAGAAAAGTGGTAAGGGACAAAGATGGACACTATGTATTAATCAAGGGATATGTGCAACAGGAAGAAATCAGACTATTAAACATATATACACCCAATGAAAGACCAGCAAATTATCTAATACAATTACTGACAAATCTGAAAGAAGATATCAATAATAAAACAATAATTGTGGGAGACCTCAACATGCTCTATGAACACTTGATAGGTCAACCAGACTAAAACCCAAAGAAACATATTAGCCCTGAAGAGTAATGGAAGAAAGAGGATTAGTGTATATATACACTAATCCTCTTTCTTCCATTACTCTTCATATATATATATATGACACTTCACCCCCCCAAAAAAAACAGAATACACATTCTTCTCCAATGTACATGGGTCATTCTTTAAGGTAGACTACATGCTGACACATAAAACATACCTCCATAAATCAAGAGGATAGAAATCTTGCAGGCTACCTTTGCTAACCACAAAGCTCTGAAATTAGATATGAACTACAAAGACACACAGAAGAAAAACTTGAATAATTGGAAATTAAGCACCCTGCTACTGAACAACCGAGATGAAATGAAAAAGGAAATCAAAACTTTCCTGGAAACAAATGATAATGAAGACACAAACTGTCAGAATCTATGGGACACAGCAAAAGTGGCCCTGAGAGGAAAATTTATAGCTCTACAAGCACACATCAGGAAGGAAGAAGGGGCATACCTGAATAACTTAATGACTCAGCTCAAAAAATTAGAAAATGACCAATAAAAGGAACCAAAAATAGGGAGACAGAAGGAAATAACAAAGCTGAAAGCAGAACTCAATAAAGTGGAACCCAAAAAACAATCCGAAAGATCAACAAAAGCAGAAGTTGGTTCTTTGAAAAAAGAAACAAGATTGATAGACCATTTGCAAAACTCACAAAGAAAGAGAGAGAAATCTGATAACCTGTATTAGAAATGAAAAGGGGGAGATCACAACAGATATTGCAGAGATCCAAAGGGTAATCAGAGACTACTTTGAGAAACTTTATGCTACTAAACATGAGAACCTAGAAGAAATGGAAAATTTCTTGGACACCTATAACCTTCCACATTTAAGTAAAGAGGATGTAGCATATCTAAACACCCCCATCACTACTGAGAAAATTGAAACTCAAACATCTGCCCAAAAAGAAAAGCCCAGGCCCAGGTGGATTTACTAATGAATTCTTTCAAACCTTTCAAGAGGAGCTACTATCAATCCTAGCCAGGCTCTTCCATGAAATTGAAAAAACGGGAACACTCCCAAACAGCTTTTATGAAGCCAACATCACCTTGATACCAAAACCAGTCAGAGATGCTGCCAAAAAAGAAAATTACAGAGAAATATCCCTTATGAATGCTGGTGCAAAGATCTTCAACAAAATCCTGGCAAATAGGATCCAATGAATCATCAAGAAGATCATACACTATGACCAAGTAGGTTTCATCCCAGGAATGCAAGGATGGTTTAATATCCGGAAATCTATCAACATCATACACAACATCAACGACAAGAAAAATAAAAATCGCATGATCATATTAATAGATGCAGAGAAAGAGTCCAATGATTGATAAGGTCCAATGCCCATTCTTGATCAAAACTCTCAGCAAGATGGGAATGGAAGGAAACTTTCTCAATCTAGTTGAAGCCATCTACCACAAGCCAATGGCAAATATCCTCAATGGAGAAAAACTAAAAGCCTTTCCTCTAAATTCTGGTACAAGACAAGGCTGTCCGCTCTCACCACTCCTCTTCAACATAGTACTGGATGTTCTTGCTATAGCAATCAGGCAAGAAAAAGATACCAAGGGAATCCAGATAGAAAAGGAAGAAGTCAAGCTCTCATTGTTTGCTGATGACATGATACTCTATTTAGAAAAACCCTAAAGACTCTACCAAAAACTTCTAGAAACAATAGACTCATATAGCAAGGCGGCAGGCTACAAAATTAACACACAGAAACCAATGGCCTTTTTATACACCAATAATGAAAGGGAAGAGAAGGAAGTCAAGAAGGCAATCCCATTTACATTTTGCCACACAAACTCAAATACCTTGGAGTCAACTTGACCAAAGACATGAAGGACCTATACAAAGAAAACTATAAAGCCCTGCTCCAAGAAATAAGAGAGGACACATGGAAATGGAAACACATACCCTGCTCATAGATTGGCAGGATTAACATAATTAAAATGGCAATACTTCCCAAAGCATTGTACAGATTTAATATGATCCCCTTAAAATACCCATGACATTCTTCAAAAAAGTGGATCAAACACTTATGAAGTTTATCTGGAACAATAACCACCCTCGAATAGTTAAAGCACTCCTAGAAAAAAGGAAAATGGGAGGCATTACTTTCCCTGATTTTAAACTGTACTACAGAGCAATAGTTATCAAAACAGCATGGTATTGGAATAAAGACAGACCCTCAGATCACTGGAATAGGCTTGAGTTCTCAAACATTGTCCTCCAGACATACAATTACCTAATTTTTGACAAAGGAGCAAGAAATCCTAAGTGGAGCAGGGAAAACCTCTTCAACAAGTAGTGCTGACAGAACTGGTTAGCCACTTGCAAAAAAGTGAACATCAGTTAACATCATGTGCGAAGGTAAAATCCAAATGGATTAAAGACCTTGATATCAAATCTGATACCATAAGGTATATAGAACAACACATCAGTAAAACACTCCATGACATTGAGACTAAAGGCATCTTCAAGGAGGAAAATGCACTTTCCAAACAAGTGGAAGCAGAGATCAACAGATAGGAATACATTAAACTGAGAAGCTTCTGCACCTCAAAAGAAATAGTGCCCACGATATAAGAATCATCCACCGAGTGGGAGAAACTATTCACCCAACACCCATCAGATAAGGGGCTAATATCCAAAATATACAGGGCACTGACAAAACTTTACAAGAAAAAAAATTCTAATCCCATCAAAAAATGGGGAGAAGAAATGAACAGACACTTTGATAAAAATGAAATACAAATGGCCAAAAAGGCACATGAAAAAATGCTCCTTGTCACTAATCATCAGGGAGATGCAAATCAAAACAATGATGAGATACCACCTTACACCAGAGATTGGCGCACATCACAAAGAATGAGAACAATCAGTGCTGGCGGGAATGTAGAGAGAAAGGAACTCTTATCCACTGCTGGTGGGAATGCTGTCCAGTCCAACCGCTATGGAAAGCAATATGGAGATTCCTCCAAAATCTGGAAATTGAGCTCCCATTCGACCCAGCTATTCTACTTCTAGGGATATACCCTAGGAACACAAGAATACAATACAAATCCCCTTCCTCACACCTATATTTATTGCAGCACTAGTCACAATAGCCAGGCTCTGGAAACAACCAAGATACCCTTCAACAGATGAATGGCTAAAGAAACAGTGGTACATATACACAATGGAATATTATGCAGCCATCAGGAGAGATGAAGCCATGAAATTTTTCTATACATGGATGTACACGAATCTACCATGCTGAGTGAAATAAATCAGAGGGAGAGAGAGACACAGAATAGTCTCACTCATCTATGGGTTTTAAGAAAAATAAAAGTAATTTTTTTCTGCAATTTTCAGAGACTATAAAAGGAGGGCTGGAACTTCCAGTTCACTTCATGAAGCTCACCACAAAGAGTGGTGAGTACAGTTATAAAATAACTACATAGAGAACTACCACAATTATGTGAATGAATGAGGGAACTGGAAAGCCTGTCTGGAGTACAGATGGGGGTGGGGTGGGATGGAGGTAGATTTGGGACATTGGTGGGGGGAATTTTGCACTGGTGAGGGGGTGTTCTTTACATGACTGAAACCTAATCACAATAATATATGTAATCAAGATGTTTAAATAAAGGGAAAAAGAAGGAGAGTATGACAAAATTATATAATTTTCTGGAATATACCTGGTACAATAAAATCCTTAAAAGGACATGCTCCCTGGGGTGCCCAGTGGAAATAACCTGAACACCCAGAACTCAACTCTCCTCCCAGACCTTCTGTACCCACTCCTTCTGCTTTCTTTCTCTACCAGGAAGGCTCCTACTCTTTCCTACTTGCCCCATTCTTCTTTTCAAAGCATGTTTTTCATCTTTGTATCTTTCTCCTTTCCTCTATTGTTTCTGCTTTGCTTTATGATTTTCCCATCATCTCAGTCCCCTTGGCATCTCCCCTGCCCAAGTCCCTGCTTCCAGGATTTTTCCTGTGGCACTGTTGGGGTCACACCCAGCCTCTGTTCAAAACTCCCAGACAATGTACCAGCCTGTCTCACCTTTGTGTTTCAGAGATAGAGTGAAGCTAATTTCAATTATGAGGCTGGGTAGGGGAGTGGAAAAAATGCCTTTACAGGGGTTGGTTTGGTAAAACAGAACCATTTTCACTTCCACCAGATCTTTGGGCCTGCCCTGCCTAGGAACCAACACTACCTAGTCACCCTGGAGCAATTGTCAGAGAAGCTTGTAACTTAAAGTGTATTTTCTTACTGTCATTGTTATTATTTATTGGAGGGATAGGTCTTGGGATATACCCAGCAGTACTCAGGGTTTATTACTAGGTCTGTGATCAGTAGAATACTCAGGAAACCACATGTGGTTTCAAAGATAAAATCAGGGTGAGTTACATATAAAGGTAGATATTTAATCTCCTATTCTCTTTCCAGACATTTATTATATTTAATTTAAAAAATTGTCAGAAAGCACACAAAGAGTGGGAGCATAAGCCCCACCACATGCTTTTCAACATGGCTGCTTTTCAAGACCTGCAGCTGCTGGTTTTGGAACCAACTACACCAGAAGCTCCTGCAGAAACCATGTGATCTGACCCTGCCCACAAAGGGTGGAGCCTGATCCCCTCCACACCCTTTTAACGCACCTGCTGCACAAGACCCATGCTTTGTTTCGTGGCTGCACACATCTCCTAGTCAATGAATCCCAGCACAACATGTGGAAAACATCACACTACAAGCATGGCAATGGGAAAACAACTCACACCAACAACATGCATAAAGAATAAAGATGGAAGCTCTGATGACATAAAAAGTGCCAACCACATGTTTAGCCTCTCAGATAAGGAATTTAGAAAAGAAAAATGGAGGATCCTCAAAGAACTAAAAGAAAGCATGATTGAGCTGAACGAACTACAAATAAGAATCAAGAGGATATGAAAATAGAAATGAGAAAGCTCCAAACTGAAAAAACAGGACTAAAAAACTTAGTAGGTGAAATGAAAACCTCACTGGAAAACCTCTCCAACAGAGTAACAGTAGCTGAGGACAGAATTGGTGAGCAGGAAGATGAGATGCTATACAAGAGAAGAGATTGGAAAATGCCTTAAAGCATATGATCAGACAATGGAAAAAATACTCAAAGAACGTGAACAGATGAAAATAGAAGTCTTTTGGCCTGCCCAGTAGGGCCTGACTGTGAAAAATTGTGAGTGCTGCCTGTGTGTGTCTGTCTACTATCCTGTTGCATGAACCTCTGGGAGTGGGCCAAAAAGAGGCTCCAGAAAACTCGCTCTCCCAGAGGCCAATTCTAGGGTGGGAATGCCAAGGAACTGCTCCATAATGTGAAAACCAGCTATACTTTGCAGAAGCCAGGCCCCCTGTTTGTGACGTCAGGCTGGGAAAATCCACAAAACTACGCCTGCCCAGTGAGGCTTGATTGTGAAAAATTGTGAGTGCTGCCTGTGTGTGTCTGTCTACTGTCCTGCTGCATGAACCTCTTGGGAGTGGGCCGAAAAGAGGCTCCAGCAGAGCACTTAGCTCCACTTCGCTATGCGGCCATGCGCTCTTTCTAAGAAAAGAACACCATCACAACAAGAAGAAAAAATCACATTAAGAACTGTGCTGGATCACTGAAGCAAGCATTTCTCTCCGGACTTTCTTCTCTGCTGCGTGCTCAGGCCGAAGATTTAGGCTTCATCCACGGAGGACTCCCTTCCATTGGAGGCAAGTCGACCCATCCAGAAAGGGTGGAGCCAGAGGAGTGTGCTGCCTGCATCATTTAGCCAATGAATACCACCACAACACGTAGAAAAACCCACAATACAAGTGTGACAATGGGGAAACAACGCAGGCCAGCATCAGATATAGAGAATGAGATGACAATTCTGATGACCAGATAATGACCAACCAACTAATCAACCTCTCAGATAAGGACTTTAGACTAGCAATATGGAAGATGCTCAACGAACTCAAAGAAACCATGGATCGAGTTGAATAGAACGCTAATAAGAACCAAGAAAATATGAAGACAGAAATCACAAAACTCCAAACTGAAATAACATGTCAACTAACAGGCCTGAAAAACTCAGTAAACAAAGTGAATAACAAAATAGATAAGTTCTGGGACAGGGTATCAGAAGCTGAGAATAGACTTGGTGCTGTGGAAGATAAGATACATAACAATTCCATACAGCAGGAGAGATTGGAAAAAAAACTTAAAGCAAATGAACAGACAGTGGAAAAATTAGTCAAAGAATGGGAACAGATGAAAATAGAAGTCTATGATAAGCTCAACAGAAACAACTTAAGAATCATTGGAGTCCCAGAGACCCAGGAAGAAAATTTCCAGGAAGAATCAACGGTCAAGAACATCATTAAAGAGAAACTTCCAGAGCTAAAGAATATATGTGATCAAATCCTACATGCTCGAAGAGTACCAACCAAAAGAGACCCAGAAAAACTACCCCAAGACATATCCTAGTCACAATGACTAATCCCACAGATAGAGACAGAATTCTGTAATCAAGGTATTTCAATTATATATATATATATATATATATATATATATATATATATATATATATATATATATATATATATATAGTACTGGAAGTACTTGCTATAGCAATTAGGCAAGAAAAATATATCAAGGTATCCAGAAAGAAAAGGAAAGAAAGAAAGAAAGAAAGAAAGAAAGAAAGAAAGAAAGAAAGAAAGAAAGAAAGAAAGAAAGAAAGAAAGAAAGAAAGAAAGAAAGAAAGAAAGAAAGAAAGAAAGAAAGAAAGAAAGAAAGAAAGAAAGAAAAGTCAAATTTCACTTTTGCAGATGACATGCTACTATATTTAGAAAACCCTAAAAAGTCTACCAAAAAGCTAGAAACAAAGAGATTCATATAGCAAAGAGGCAGGCTATAAAATTAACATGCAAAAGTCAATGGCCTTCTTATACAAATACTGATAGAGAATAAATGGGCCTTAAAAAAATAATCCCATGGACTCGCTGAAGCTCTCCCCAGCTAGGCAGACACCGTCCAAAGACGCAGCCCGCGCGAGCAGTTTGGCTCTGCCCCAGGGGACTTCCTTCCGTATTGCTCAGGTAGGGAGACCCCGCCCAAACACGCTGCCTGCGCGTGCAGCCTGGCCCCGCCCCCTGCGACTCGCTGAAGCTCTCCCCAGCTAGGCAGACACCGTCCAAAGACGCAGCCCGCGCGAACCGCGCGAACGCTATCGCGTTCGCGCGAATATAGCTTAACACAACTTATAGGTATAGCCAGTTCAGGCCTAACACCAAAATTTCTTAAATAATCAAGAACCCATAAAATTGGGGAAAAAAAAGGTGGGCATTCAGAGACCTCTGTGCACCACAGTCTGTGTGCTTCTCCCTAAAGTGAGTGCAGCACCCAGAGGCCACTCCACCTGGGGCATAGGGATCCCCGCATCCACGACCCCCCCCCCCCCGCACAAGTTCCCAGAAAGAGTGCATTCCCCTGGGACCATTCCACGTGGGTGTATTCCAAAGCATACCAATAGACGCAAAGAAATATGGGTAAATCAAAGAGAACCCTAACATCTGAAAATACAGAGACAGACCCTATCAAGTTTCCAAGTCCGCCAAAACGCACAGATCCATGGGAAGGTGACCTAAAAGCAGCAATGAGGAAGGAAATGCAAGAATTAATAAAACAAATGAAAGAAACCTTAGCTACCGAGTATAAGAAATCTATGGATGAACGAATCAGCCAAATTGAAGAAGAAATGTTAAAGAACATGAGAGAGTCCATACAAAAAGAAATGAAGGAATTAAAAGACAAAGTAACAAGCCTTACAAGCAGAAACACAGAGTTGGAGAGACACATTGAAGAACTCGAAGGAAAACTGCAAACAAAAAATGATCAAGAAACCAACAAAGAAATAAAAGGCAAAGCACTGGAAGGAAAAGTCCAGTGTCTAATGAACAAGGACAAAAGAAACAATCTAAGAATTGTGGGTATACCAGAAGGGGAGGAAATAGGGAAAGGGGAAGAACAAGTAGTCAGAGAGATAATAGCAGAGAACTTCCCCTCCCTCTGGAAAGAAACCTCAATGCCAATCCAGGAAGTGAAAAGAGTCCCTAATAAAATAGATCCTAATAAAACAACTCCAAGACATATAGTAATCCAAATGGCAAAAAATAAAGAGAAAGAGGAACTCCTTAAAGCAATAAGAGAGAAAAAAAATCTCAAGTACAAAGGTAGGGACATAAGAATCAAACCAGATCTCCCATTCGAAATAATTCAAGCTAGACGACAGTGGAATGACATATTTAAACGACTGAAAGAAAGAAACTTCCAACCTAGGGTCCAATACCCAGCAAAATTATCATTCATATGGGAGGATAGACTAAAAACATTCTCAAACAAGAACGAGCTTGAACTATTTGTGCAAACTAAACCAATCCTAAATGACCTGCTCAGAGATGAAATACACAATCCAAACCCCCGATTGTAACAAAAACCACCCTACAAAACACAACTGCACAACAGTCATCTCTCTCAATAATCTCCCTAAATGTTAATGGACTAAACTCCCCAATTAAAAGACACATAGTAGAGAACTGGATTAGGAAAAATAAACCAGACTTCTGCTGTCTGCAAGAAACACACCTACAACTACAGGATAAGCACAGGCTTAGAATAAAAGGATGGAAAGTAATTATTCAGGCCAATGGAAAACAAAAAAGAGCAGGGACAGCCATTCTTATATCAGACCAAATTGCATTCAACATCAAGAAAGTGATCAGAGACAAAGAGGGCCACTACTTACTGATCAGGGGAACATTAGATCAAGAAACACTAACCCTGGTCAATATCTATGCACCTAATGTAGAGTCAGCAACATATGTGAGGCAACCGCTCGTAAACCTGGAGAAACACATGAAGGGAAATGTGATAGTAGTAGGGGACCTCAATACTCCACTATCACCACTGGACAGATCCACCAAACAGAAAAAAAGCAAAGAAATAAGAGCTCTAAATGAAAAATTAGAAGATTTGGGGCTAATAGACTTATATAGAGCCCTACATCCCCAGAAAGCAGAATACACATTCTTCTCAAGCCCACATGGAACCTTCTCCAGAATAGACCATGTCTTAGGATACAAAGCCAACCTATATAAGACCACAAAGGTAAGGATCATTAGAAGTACCCTTTCAGATCACTATGCAACAGAACTCAAAATTGATGTAAAGAAGAAGCAATGGAGAAAAACTAATACCTGGAGATTAAACAACATGCTACTCAACAACAGCTGGATCAAAGAACAACTCAAGGAAGAAATAAAAAGATTCCTTGAGACAAATGACAACGAAGAGACAACATGTCAAAATCTGTGGGACACAGCAAAAGCAGTAATTAGGGGGAAACTCATAGCAATACAGGCCTATGTCAAGAAGCAGGAAAATAACAAAACCAACAGCTTAAAAGATCACCTCAAAGAATTGGAACAACAGCAACAGAGAAATCCAACCACAATCAGACGGCAAGAAATAATAAAAACCAGAGCAGAAATAAACAACATCGAAACCAAGAAAACAATACAAAAAATCAATGAGACCAGAAGTTGGTTTTTTGAAAAAATAAATAAGATAGACAAACCGCTGGCAAAACTCACCAAAAAAAAGAGGGAAAACACCCAAATCAATAGGATCACTAATGAAAGGGGAGAGATTACAACAGAACCCCAAGAAATACAACATATCATGAGATCATATTATGAACAACTATACTCCACCAGGCTAGAGAACCCAGAAGAAATCGACAGATTCTTGGAAAAAAAACCCTCTTCCAAGACTGGAAACGGAAGATCTAGAAAGCCTAAACAGACCAATCACCTCAGAGGAAATTGAAGATGTAATTAAAAAACTCCCTAAGAACAAAAGCCCAGGTCCAGATGGATTTACAGGTGAATTCTATCAAGCTTTCCAAGAAGACTTACTACCACTTTTCCATAGGCTCTTCCAAACCATAGAAAAAACAGGAATCCTCCCTAACTCCTTCTATGAGGCAAATATCACACTCGTTCCCAAAGATGGCAAAGACATCACCAAGAAAGAAAACTACAGACCAATCTCACTAATGAACATAGATGCAAAGATACTCAACAAAATCTTAACAAACCGAATCCAACACTTTATCAAAAAAATAATACATCATGACCAGGTGGGATTTATACCAGGAATGCAAGGTTGGTTCAACATACGCAAATCAATCAACATTATACATCACATCAACAACAAGAAAGATAAAAACCACATGATCGTATCAATCGATGCAGAGAAGGCATTTGACAAAATCCAACACCCTTTCATGTTAAAGACACTCAGTAAAATAGGCTTAGAAGGAACCTTCCTCAAGATAGTTACAGCTATCTATGAAAAGCCAACAGCCAATATTATACTTAATGGTGAGAAACTAGAAGCATTCCCACTAAGGTCAGGAACTAGGCAAGGCTGTCCACTCTCTCCACTCCTATTCAATATAACCTTAGAAGTCCTAGCAATAGCAATCCGACAAGAGAAGGGAATCAAAGGAATCCAAATTGGGAAAGAGGAACACAAACTATCTCTATTTGCAGACGATATGATGATTTACATTGAAAACCCTAAACAGTCCACAGTAAAACTCCTAGAAACAATTAACCAATACAGCAAAGTGGCTGGATACAAAATCAACACACAAAAGACAGTAGCGTTTCTATATACAAATCACGAAGTCGAGGAGAGAGAGATTAAAAATACAATTCCATTTAAAATAGTATCAAAAAATATCAGGTACCTAGGAATCAACCTTACAAGGGAAGTGAAAGACCTATACCAGGAAAACTTCAAAACACTTCAGAAAGAAATTGAAGAAGATCTAAAGAAATGGAAGAACATCCCATGCTCATGGATAGGTAGAATTAACATAGTCAAAATGACTATCCTACCCAAACTTCTATATAGATTTAATGCAATCCCTATCCAAATCCAGACACCATTCTTTAAAGAAATAGAACAATCAATCACAAAATTCATCTGGAACCACAAAAGACCCAGGATAGCCAAACAAATACTGAAAAACAAGAAGCTGGGTGGCATCTCCTTACCTAACTTGAAACTATACTATAAAGCCATAGTAATCAAAACAGCATGGTACTGGAACAGAGACAGGACCTCAGACCAGTGGGTCAGAACAGAATTCCCTGACATAAACCCCCAGATATACAGCCAACTAATATTCGATAAAAGAGGCAAGAACCTGAAATGGAACAAAGAAAGTCTATTCAACAAATGGTGTTGGTACAACTGGAAAACCACATGTACAAAAGTGAAGATCAACCCATACCTCACCCCTTATACAAAAGTCAACTCAAAATGGATCAAAGACCTTGAAATCAGACCCGAATCTATAAAGTTTATTGAGAATAAAATAGGCAGAACACTCGAAGACCTATATATCAAAAAGGTCTTCGAAAATGGAGCACCATTGGCAAGAACTTTAGCAACAAACATAAACAAATGGGACTACATCAAACTAAAAAGCTTCTGCATGGCGAAAGAAACCCTACTTAACGCAAGAAGACAGTTAACAGAATGGGAAAAAATCTTTTCACTCGACATATCAGATAAAGGGCTGATATCTAGAACATACAAAGCACTCAGAAAGCTGAGCCCCCCAAAACCAAATAAAGCCATAAAAAAATGGGGAGATGAAATGAATAGACACTTCTCTGAGGAAGACAAAAGGATGGCCAACAAACACATGAAAACATGCTCACCTTCACTCATCATCAGAGAGATCCAAATCAAGACAACAATGAGATACCACCTGACACCAGTGAGGATGGCTCACATTAAAAATAATGGGAACAATCTCTGTTGGCGGGGATGCGGTATGAAAGGAACTCTCATACACTGCTGGTGGGAATGCCCCCTTGTCCAACACCTATGGAGAACAGTCTGGAGAGTACTCAAAGAACTCAGAATTGAGCTGCCATTTGACCCAGCAATTGCTCTCCTAGGTATATACCCCCAAGTGGGAAGGACATTCATTCCAAAATATATGTGCACCCCACTATTTATCGCAGCACTCAGTGTAATAGCCAAGTCTTGGAACCAACCTCGATGTCCAACAACAGATGAATGGATCATTAAGATGTGGTATATATACACAATGGAATATTACATGGCAGTCAGAAATGATACAATCACAGACTTTGCAGCAACATGGATGGACCTAGATCATATTATATTAAACAAAGTAAGTCAGAAGACAAAAGAGAAACACAGAATGGTAGCACTATTCTGAAGCACCCAGAACACACATCTTATACACAACTGATACTCAACAATCAAATAACAGATTTAACAGGGTAGAAACTCTAAACACTGCAATAGTCAACATATACTCAGGAGCAGTCCCCAAAGTACTTGAAAAAGGAACAACGCAAACTCTTGACTACACATTATTCCACAAAGAAAGCAGCAACACCAAAAACTGCACCGTAGAGAGAACAGGTATGTAATCAACCTTCCACGACAAAGGCCCACAACAATCACTTAGAGATAGTATTCAGGAACACAGGTAAAGAACACCACGGGAAATCACTGTCTGCAATGGAATCATCCCATAACACTACATTTTATTGTCTTTATCTTATAATATTTAAAATAACCTCTCAGCTTTTATATCCACAGGCATCCTTGAATACAAATGGCTGATAAACTAAGATGGCAGCGCGGGATACCACACGAGATACCATACCTAGCTTGCAATATGAGATGGCCCCAAGAAAACTCTTTAACATACATTTTATCTCTAGGTTACACCTTCTTTTAGGAACTGAAGCACGTGACCAGTCAGACCACCAAAGCAGTAACTGAGACGTACAGACTTAAACTACACGCTCTATTCTGTGAACAAATTCAGGCAAACTAGCATTCCCCTGCTATTCTCTCCTCTCTTCTCACTACTTTCTTTTTTATTTTCTATCTTCTTTTTTTTTCTTCTCTTCTTTTTTTTTCTTTTTCTCTCTCTTTTCTACTCTTCTCTTTACTTTTTTCCTTTTCTCTTCTCCCTTTCCTTCTAAAGTATTTTCTCTTTTCTCCCTTCCTACCCCTTCCATATACCTTCCCCTTTTCCCCCTTTGGAAATCCAACTATCCCTTCACCCCTCAATCCCATACAGACCTCCCGCCATATTAAAACTCTCTACCCTCAGTCCTTAATCTATTAGGCGTCAAGATTGACCTCCTACCCCAACGAACCATTACCCAGCACCCAGTCGAGAGGACACCCAGTCAAACCCACACCTCGTCTCCTGCAAGAAAAGGCAGCCAACTCCCCTGCGGATCCATGCTGCGCGGCCCTCCCCACCAACTCCCCCTAACGTGGACTGTTACCTGAAACCGGACTTAGGTCTAAAAGTATCCTCAATGCAAGAACCCTTCCAGGACCTCCCTGCCACAAATCTTTTGCCACTCTGAAGAAGATCTGGGGATGGGATGTAAAGATGCCTGGGGACCCACACACCACAAGAAAAACCCAAAAGACAATGGGAAAACCTGTATTTCCAACATAAGCATAAGAACTGTATCACACCACCTCTTTACCTGCTTTTCCCCAAATGTAAGATAGTCATATGCATCACTTTGGCCCTTTAAGCACTTTGCTACCTCATTTAAAAAAAAATCTGGACTACATATACATATGTAAGCACATACATTTTTGATACCTATTTTTTTTCTATTTATTATTTTTTCATCTTTTTTTTGGGTATGTAACCTGTTTCTGTTTTCCCCTTTTGACCACCCCCAAATGCACCAACAATATAAGGTAGCACCATTTCCCCCTGCAAAGGCACACTAAAATAATGGGGAATTCTTACATGAATATATATATATATATTAAAAAAAAGAGAGCTCTTATCTATTAGAGATAGGAACTCATAGTTGTTTACAATAGAGGGATATCTCCTACCTTGAAAATATGTCATGTGGAATTAACTTAGACCTCAGGTGTTTAGATACCATCAATCCAGCCTTGAACCCTGGATCTCAGACACAGGAATGGCACAGTTCTTCACAACTGCTACAGGAAACAAATCCCACCCGGGACTGCCGCAATACTGCGAGGTCACCAACAAATGCCAGCTCTAATATGACATCCTGACAACGGAAAAAATGGGAACAACTTGACCTAAGTGAAGGTTATCCTACCTTTCTAGCTAACGACAAGACAAAATCAGAAGACTTGTCACCCTTTGGAAGGCCCAAAAGCCAACATTTCGAGTTACAGATGACTGCTGCTAGAACCATGACCAGACTGTATACAGCCTGGGACCAATAAAAAAGCCCTAACCTAGGGTTTGAACTACGATCTGCACAATGAACATGATCCCCAGTTTCAAAGGTCTGGCAGAGACCATTGTAACGGAATGGGGCTTCTGGAAGCACAAAGAAAGACACTGTCCTAGGTGCCATCCTAGCTTCAGTGCAAAGACCAAGATCACCAACCACAGAAGATGAATTAAAATGACACTGATGGAACAGAACTTCTAGAACCACAAAGACTGACTTCATCATAACTCCCACCGCAGGATCTGTGCAGATACTGAGATCCCTAGTCACAGAGGCCTGATAGTATCACCCAGGACAGAGCAGAGGTCTTACAAACACCACAAAAGCACCACCAGGAGAGTAAATGATCCTGAACAGAGTCTATAGTTGATCCCATGACAATACACTCCAAGGGCGGAGAAACCCCATATCTCTTAGGCCAAGTGAATTCCTTTTCGAATGACCCCAATATTTACTGTGCCTGGGCAGGAGGGAAAAAAAAAAGCACAAATCATTATTTTTATATATATTATTTTATTTTCATTTATTATTATTATTTTTATTTACCCATCTATTTTTGGTCAATTTCTCTGTTTGGGTGTGATAATTGAAGTTGTCCCCAGTTATACTTATTCTTTCTCTTCCTTTCTGTTCTTCCTTTGTATGCTATGCCATGTTTCCTATATCAAGACCATGACATTTTTTTGTTTGTTTGTTTGCTTGTTTTGTTTTGTTTTGTGTTTGTTTTGGTGGGTTTTTATTTTTTTTTTTGTTTTTTTTTTTGTTTGTTTTGTTTTGTTTTGTTTTGGTGCTTGTGCTTATTGTTGGAGTCCTCACGGGATATTTGACACTTCTTTTTGTACTGGTGGAATGTTTCACCTTTTTTCTCTCCTTCATTTCTCAAACCGATGTTGAGAGCCTCTGGAAGAATTCCACTTATTTTCGGCATATTAGACTTTTACCCCAGTTTATTACTTTCTCTCCTTTAAACAAAACCACGTAACTTGAACTAGCTAGTCCTGCCCCCCCAATTAGAGGGGGAAACAAGGGAGACACCAGGACCAAATAGGTGCAAGACTACTATGCAGTAGGCTAGATACAGAGGAGACCACACATCCTAGCTACCCTGGGGGTGAGGGAAGAGGATATGGGTGGTAGGACAAAAACGGAGGTGTAGGGAGGACAATTTGGTGATGGGAATTCCCCCTGATTTTATGTAAATATGTACCTAAAATATCATTGTCAACAATATGTAAGCCACTATGATCAAAAATAAATAAATAAAAAAAGAGGAAAAAAAAATAATCCCATTAACATAAGTGCCACACAAACTCAAAACTCAACTACCTTGGAGTTAACTAATCAAAGAGGCAAAGAACCTAGAAGACTATAAAATACTGTTTCAAGAAATAGAAAAGGACACAAGGAAATGGAGACACATACTCTGTTCATGGTTTGGGAGCATTAACATCATTAAAATGACAACAGTCCCCAAAGCACTGTACAGATTTAATAAAATTCTTTTAAAGATACCATGACATTGTTCAAAGAAGTGGATCAAACACTTTTGAAATTCATTTGGAACAATAAACACCCACGAATAGCTAAAGCAACCCTTAGAAAAAAGAAGATGGCAGGCATCACTTTCCCCAACTTTAATTTGTACTACAAAGCAATATTCATAAAACAGCATATTATTGGAATAAAGACAGACCCTCAGATCAGTGAAATAGACTTGAATATTCAGAGAATGTTTCCCAGACATACAATCAATTAAGCTTTGATAAAGGGGCAAGAAATGCACAATGGAGCAAGGAAAGACTCCAACAAGTGGTGTTGGGACAACTGGTCAGCCACATGCAAAAAATCAAACTTGTACCTCCATCTAATACCATGCACAAAGATCAAATTGAAATGGATTAAAGATCTTGATATCAGACCCAGAATCATAAGGTATATAGAAAAACATGTAGTTAAAATACTCCATCACATTGAGACTAGAGGCATCTTCAAGGAGGGAACACTATTGTCCAAACAAGTGAAAACAAAGGTAAATAAATGGAACTATATTAAACTGAGAAGCTTCTGCGCCTCAAAGGAAATAGTGACTAGGATACAAAGGCTGCCCACAGAATGGGAGATACTATTCTCACAATACACATTAGATAATGGACTAATAATATCTAAGATATACAGGTACTGATAGGGTTACTGGGTGTAACCCACAAATTAAATTAAATAAGTCTAGGGCCCTTCTTATTAAGCACTTCAGGCCCCAGAGGACATTAGTGATACCAGGCCAACCTGGCTTAGGTTCAGTGCTAGAACCTGGGCGTGCACTAGTGTTCAGAACCTGCAGTGCCTGGAGGACCTTCAGAGATACAACTGAGAGGCCACGTGGTGCCAGCGATTGACCCCAAATTCAGTATGATCTTGCTGAATGTCCTATCTCCTGGCATCATGGTTCTTCTCTTGTGGTGGGGAAACAATACCAATAAAATTAAGGGATAATGAGGTGCTGCTCCTCTCAAGATACAATATGTCCCAGACTCACCTAATAGTCAGGGTAGGGGATGTCTCTGGTGTTCCTAGAGTAACTGTTGTAGGAATTTTGTAATTGGTTGGAGGGAGTGATGCAGGCTTTAGGGAAGAGGCGTCCATTTGTGCAGGCTTTAGAAAATTCTGTCTGCTGAAGTGCCATGTTCTGAAAGTCATTCTCAACCAAGGCATGTCTTTCATCTTCCCTTTTATTGCTACTCGAGCTGTAAAATCAATTATGGCTTTTAGGTTTGGACAATAAGCAACAAACTCTCAAAGCTAATGTTTTTAATCTATGTCACCAAGTTTCTAAAATTTCAAACATAAGAAATTGACAGGTTAGCTTCCATGAGAAAACAGTCAGATGTAAGTCCTTTGCCAATCTCCTTGGTTCACTGGTCACATTTGAGGACCATGGAAGATCTTCTGTTCCATTGCCTGCAGGGCTCATACAATACTCCCTCTGTTGTAAACCCCAAGTTTAGGGGCACTCTCCTGTAAGCCCTGGGTAAGCACCAACACCATGGCTAGCACTGATATACCACCAGTGTCTAATTTCTCCAGCTTCAACAGTTTTGTGAATAAATTCAGTCAGTTCTTTTTGTTTTATTTTTTATTTTTTGATCATATTTTGTGTGCTTAGAAAGTATTCTTTACTTTATACTCAGGGATCGCTCCTGGTGGTATTTGGGGGACCATATGTAGTGCCAGGGATCAAATCAGGTTCTGTTGCTTACAAAACAAGCTCATTTAACTTCTATACTGTCTCAATGGTCTCTGGTTGGTATTTTGAAGTGAATTATTTAATGGTTCATAGAAGTAATAATAGAAATCAAAGAGAAAGGATGGTTGGTGATACAAGCTTTCCTTAAAGCCAATGCAGTGTTTACAGAGGCACCTTAGTGAATCAATTAAGCTCCAGATGTGAGGTGTTAAAGGAAAAATAGGAGTTCCTCATGCTCTACTGCAATCCTTGTGTGTGGTGGGGAGAGTGAATTTGGTATACTTAATGCCCAAGATCTACTCCTGATCTACATGTTAATTTTATTTATTCATAGGTGTTTTTTTAATGTGGGCTTACACCCATGACTAAGAATTTCTGGCTTTGTGCTCAGGATCATTTCTGGTGAACCTCAAGATACCATATCCAATGATATCCAATGAACTTGGGTCAGCCATGTACAAGGCAAGCTACACTATCTCTTCAGCTTATTTTCTATTTATTCCTAACAGAATTAGATGAAAATCAAGGTGGCACAATGGGATCAGAAAAGCCATTTTTGTTCTTTTTTCTTGCCCATAAAACATGACGGTGCTGTAGGTATTTGGAAACACCAGGCATTGCACCCAAGAAGGGAAAATTTATTTCTTACCTCACCCTTGTGATGATCAACTTGATGACCATGGCGAGAATACAGATGCCAGCAACGGTGCCCACAATGGTGAGAATAAGCTGAAACTCTGAAAGGGAGAAGGGACGGTAGGAATGGCCTCCCAGCACCCTAAATCCCCTGTCCACCGCCACGGAACCTGCACTCCCAGGGCTGCCAGTTGTGGCTTTTAATAGCTTCACGGCTAGATTAGCTTGGATGGCTCATACCCTGTTTAGGGATTACAGTTGCTACTTTTTGTTTTTCAAACGTCCTCTCTGTGAGAACAGACTGCTTTGAAAAAGTTCCTGTAATTGCAGACAGCTTAAAAAAAAAAAACCCTCTTTTTGGCAATTAGGGCCTTTATAAACTTGGTGACTTCTTAGGTCTCAGGGTTTGTTAACACAGGGAAATGTAGCAGAGATGCATGTGAGTGCAACATGCCCAGGGGGTGGCAACTTCCAAGTATGGGAAAAAGCTGGTTAATAACTCTAATGTGAAATGTGAATTAAATTATCATCATGTAGACATACTAGGTAAAATAAAATGCTATTAAAAGTAATTTTACTTGTTCTCTTTACTTTTAAAATGTAAAAATTACAATTTTTTAAAATTTTAAATTAAGCATGAAGCTTGAATGACACTGCTGTTAGACAGTACTCTTCGGGCTCTTTGCTTCTTTCTGTTACTGCTGCTCTGTCACCTCCAACCTGGATTCTGGGTTGTTAAGTCTGGAAAAGACTCCAAAGGTTATGCAGTTCAAAGCTCTCACTCACTTTTGGAGAGAGGGTACTTACAAATCACAGTGCTGAAGATTATTACAAGGGGCTACTCCCTAATATGCTTAGGGGGCCTTTGGTACTGGGATTAAACTAGGAGCTCCAGTATGTAAATAAAGCCCAAATATTTTATTAATTAGGTGTAGACACTTAAAAAAAACAGATGGAAGAATTGCTTAATACTTGTCAAAGAGAGTATTTGGACAGCTTAAGCTTTGCATGTAGGAGTTTTAAGTTTGATTAACAAAAACACCCTTGTAACAAAAATAAGTCAAAATAAAGTCATTCTTTTTCTTCATATTTTTTTGGGTGGGAGTAGCATTTTAGCTGGCTGTGCTCAGGACTTATTACTGACTCTATGTTCAGGGATCATTCTGAAGACTTAAAAAACCATCTGTACTGCCAGGAATTGTACTACTGTACTACCTCTCTGACCCTAAAAGATTTTTTTTATCATGAACTTTGTGGTTTTCTGGGAGGCCAATGGTAACATTTTCTTAATGTTGTATTGATGACATTTAGTAAATATGTAAAATATAAAAGCTATTAACCTAAAACATAAAGTCAGAATTGTCCAGTAGGTGAGTGTAAGGCTAAAAGAGAAACAAAATTTGATATGTACATCTGAAAATATGGAAGAACCGACATTAAAAGCAGATGAAATATTTCAATATCTGTTTTTGGGAATTGCTTTCTCACAATCATTTTTTGGAATCTGCTGGTCTGTTATTCTTTCTAGAGTCAGGAAATCACAACTTAGTAACTGGAGAAAATTAATATAATGTTAAGATAGTGTATGCCTGGATTATGTCAGTGCACCAGCCTACCTCTGCACTGCGCTCAGTTCAGTAACCCATAATTTGTGGGAAGCAAAAGTGGCCTGACAATATGCTAATTTTCTCTTTTATTTGAAAGTCGAAATGCTGATGGATTTGACTGATTTCAGAATGGGGTCAGTGTTTGTTTCTCAAAGGCTTGTTAAAGCCAGAGTTTCATACTCACGGTCTTGACAGTTTTCTCCACTGTAGCCAAATGCACACCTGAAACAGAATAAGGAAATGGGAGCCATGATCAAAGTCAAGGGTCGCTGAGGTAAACTTGGGAGTTCCCACTTATGCTTACTTCTCACCCTCACTCACACTTCTCTCTTCATCTTTCTCTTGCCCTTTCTTACCTTCCACTTTCCTCTGAGTGAGCATCCTTTGTAGAGTTCTGATAGATGAGGAGCACTGTACACCACAAGAATTCTTTTACACTGAATATTCAGGAGTACTGCACAGTCCTATTAGCTTCAAGAATATTCAGCTATTCAAAGTAAAGCTTAATTTAAGTGGCATGGGGTACAGGTTGACCCCAAAGGAGGACTAATACATGTGTGACAGTATTGTCTAAGAGGCATTAGATGCAAGGTTTCAAAAACCATTGATGATAACAAAGATGATGATGAGGATGACTAAAATGCTCCAATAATGCTGGGTAACAAAGTCCTGATGTTAAACCATGTGCTCTTTGCAAGCTCTATCTTTTAACCTAGTTATGGAAAGATTTTTTTAAAAAATATTCCCAGGACAGAAAAACATTTATCCAAAAGGATATATTCACACCCCTATTCATTGCAGCTCTCAGTATAAGAGCCAAAACTAGCCATCAACTTAGATGTCCAAAAACATACGAGTGAATCTTGAAGATGTGGTGCATATATACAATGGAATGTTACATAGCTGTAAGAAATGATGCAATCATGCAATTTGCAGCTACATGGATGGAATTGGAAGATATAATGTTAAATGAAGTAAGCTTTCTGTAAAAAGGATAAATATAGAATATCGCTTATATATGGGTATTTGGAATAACTGCATGAAGAAATACATTGGTCTAAATGGGAATTGCCTCAAACATCCTTGGAGACAGAAAGACTGAGGAGACAGACAGAAAGTAAGTGGAAGAGTTATGACAATTGTAGCTGAATAGAACTTTTCCTGGGACCATTAAGAAAGACTTTGGGTTGGAGCCGGAGCGGTGACACAGTGGCTGACCTAGGACTGTCCGCAGTTGATCCTCTGGTGTCTCATATGGTCCCCCAAGCTAGGAGGTATTTCTGAGTGCAGAGCCAGGAGTAACCCCTGATTATTGCTGAGTGTGGCTCAAAAACAAACAAACAAAAAAGACTTTTGGGTTGGATAACTAATATGCCCAGACCTGTATGCCCGGACTGTCTATGACAGTATGTTTCATGGGTAGAGACACCCAGTATCTCTTAGGTCAAAGGAATTTCCCTTCTTATTTTCCCAATGTGTACTGTGCCTATGTCTGTGCAAAAAATACAAAACAAAAAGACATTGCCACGTCTGCCCCCTTTTTAAAAAAAATTATTAAAAATTTCTTTCCTTTTTTATTGAATTTTAGAACATGAATCATTTTTTGCCTTATATCTCCATGTATTATATAAATTGAGAAAAAAATAAAGTGTATGGAACACAGGGGCAAAGTGGTCTCAGATGCATTGAGAGGGGGAAAATGGTCAGAACTAAATACCCAAGCCAAAGTTGATGACAATAGCAACAAGAAACCCAAAATATAACAAGCTAAACACAAAATGGACCTGTTACATTGGTGGACCAAAGGGCTAAGGGTGGAGGTATGGAATGCATGCTGGAAACTAACTCTGATGATGGGAGGTCAACACAGGTGGTGGGAACGGCCTTAATTCATTGTCATTATATGCCTGAAATGCAATGGTGAAAGACTTGTAATTCATAATAGTCTCAATTAAAAAAATTTTTTAAAAACAAAGTGCAAGAGGAGGAACCACAAATATGAAAGGATGGGGGCCAGGAGCCAAGTGGTCTCGGGAGCATTGGTAGTGTTAAAAAAAAAAAAAAAGGACAAGGACTAGGGTGGGTGGAAAGCAGCCATTCTAGGGAACCTTGAACTCCTGGAACAGGCTTGAGTGGGTGCAGGAGGTCGCCGAATAGGGTGGGTGGAAAGCTGTCATTCTAGGGAATTCTGAGCTCCTGGAACAGGCCAGAGTGAGTACAGGAGGTCACCAACTGGAGCGAGTGGAAAGCGGCCATTCAAGGAAACCTGGCGCTCCCAGAACAGGCCAGAGTGAGTGCAGGAGGTTGCCGATTAGGACAGGTGGAAAGCGGCCATTCTAGGGAACCTTGAGCTCCCAGAACAGGCCAGAGTGGGTGCAGGAGGTCGCCAACTAGGGCAGGTGGAAAGTAGTCATTCTAGGGAACCTGGCACTCCCGGAACAGGCCAGAGTGCATGCAGGAGGTCACTGACTAGGGCGGGTGAAAAGCGGTCATTCAAGGGAACAGGGTCAGGCCAGAGAGTGAACCTGCACTGTCTGGCTTGAAGGGAGTGGTGATTGGTCAGGCTGGACTGAGAACAAGGGAAGGTCCAAAACTCAGAGACATCACCCAACATACTCACGTAGAGCCACATCCTGAGAAGAGACCCAGCCCCACACCACAGGTGGCAAAAGCGGGCTGAAAACTGAAGGCACTGAACTCCAAGCCAAGCCAATAAATGCAAAGAAAGATGGGTAAACCAAGGAAAACATTAACAACAGGGGAGATGGAGAGAAATCAGAACAAATTCCCAAGTTCACCAAAACACACAGACCCAAGAGAGGAAGACCTAAAAGCAGCCATGAGAATAGAATTCCAAGTCATGCTAGAAGAAATGAAAGACACACTGGTCAGAGACTACAATAAATCAATAGATGAACAAATGAACCAATTTAAACAAGAACTCCTACAAAATATGAAAGACTCTATACAAACTGAATTAATAAAATACGTAAAACCATAAAAAGCCAGAAGAGCAGAATCGCACAGCTTGAGAATCACATAGAACAAATCAAAGATAAACTGCAATCAAAAGACAACAAAGAAGCCAACAAAGAAATAAAAGGAAAAGCACAGGAAGTAAAAGTCCAGTATTTAATGAACAAAGAAAAAAGAAACAATCTAAGAATTGTAGGTATACCAGAAGGGGAGGAAACAGGGAAAGGGGAAGAACAATTAGTCAGGGAGATAATAGAGGAAAATTTTCCCACCCTCTGGAAAGACACATCTGAGCAAATCCAGGAGGTTAAAAGAGTCCCCAACAAAATAGACCCTAACAAACCAACTCCAAGACACATAGTAATTCAAATGGTAAGAAACAAAGAGAAAGGTGACCTACTTAAAACAATAAGGGAGATAAAAAAAAACCCTCACATACAATGGAAGGAACATTAGAATCAAACCAGATCTCCCATATGAAATACTTCAAGCAAGAAGACAGTGTAATGACATATTTAAACAACTGAATGAAAGAAATTTTCAATCTAGAGTCCACTATCCAGCAAAACTCTCATTTATATGGGAGGGAAGACTAAAATCATTCTCAAACAAAAATGAATTTGTACTATTTGCGCAAACAAAACTGACCCTAAATGACCTACTCAGAGACAAATTATGCAATCCAATCCCCTGATTGTAACAACCACCCTAAACAACACAACTGCACAACAGCCCTCTCTGTCAATAATCTCATTAAATGTTAATGGACTAAACTCTCCCATTAAAAGACACATAATAGAGAACTGGATTAGAAAACATAAACCAGATTTTGTTGCCTACAAGAAACACACCTACAAGTACAAGATAGGCACAGGCTTAGAATAAAAGGATGGAAATCAATTATCCAGGCCAATGAAAATTTAAAAAAAAAAAAGCAGGGACGGCCATTCTTATATCAGATCAAATTGCATTCAATCTCAAAAAGTGATTGGAGACAAAGAGAGTCACTACTTACTGATCAGGGAAACACTAGACCAAGAAGTGCTAACGCTGGTTAACATCTATGCACCTAATGCAGAGCCAGCAAAATATGTACGGCAACTGCTTGCAAAACTGGAGAAACACATGAAGGGAAATGTGATAGTAGTGGGAGACCTTAATACTCCACTATCACCACTGGACAGATTCACCAGACAGAAAACTAACAAAGAAATAAGAACCCTAAATGAAAAATTAAAAGAACTAGGGCTCATAGACGTATATAGGGCCCTCCATCCCCCAGAAAGCAGAATACACATTCTTCTCAAGTCCACATGGAACCTTCTCCAGAATAGACCATGCCTTAGGATACAAATCTAACCTGCATAAAATCACAAAGGTAAGGATCATTAGAAACACCCTGTCAGATCACTATGCAATAGAAGTCAAAATTGACTGTAAAAAGAAACAATGGAGGGCCTGGAGAGATAGCACAGCGGCGTTTGCCTTGCAAGCAGCTGATCCAGGACCAAAGGTGGTTGGTTCGAATCCCGGTGTCCCATATGGTCCCCTGTGCCTGCCAGGAGCTATTTCTGAGCTGACAGCCAGGAGTAACCTCTGAGCATTGCCGGGTATGGCCCAAAAACCAAAAAAAAAAAAAAAAAAAAAAAAAAAAGAAAGAAAGAAAAGAAAAGAAAAAAGAAACAATGGAGAAAATCCAACACCTGGAGATTAAACAACATGCTGCTCAAAAACAGCTGGATCAAAGAGATACTCAATGAAGAAATAAAAAGATTCCTTGAGACAAACGACAATAAAGAAACAACTTGTCAAAACTTGTGGAACACAGCAAAAGCAGTAATCGGGGAAAATTATAGCAATACAATTCTATGTCAGGAAAGAGGAAAAGACAAAATTAGCAGCTTAAAGGACCATCTTAAAGAGCTGGAACAACAGCAACAAAGAAACCCAAACACAACCAGAAGACATGAAAAAATAAAAAAAAACAGAGCAGAAATAAACAACATAGAAACTAAGAAAACAATACAGAAAATTAATGACACCAGGAGTTGGTTTTTTGAAAGAATAAATAAGATAGACAAGCCACTGGCAAGACTCACCAAAAAAAAGAGGGAAAACACCATAAGCAGGATCACAAATGAAAGGGGAGAGATTACAACAGAACCCCAAGAAATTCAGCACATCATGAGGACATATTATGAACAACTATACTCAGTTAAGCTTGAAAACCCAGAAGAAAGTGATAGATTCTTGAAAAAAATACCAGCTTCCAAGACTAGAAAAGGAGGACTTAGAAAGCCTAAATAGGCCAATCACGTTGGAGGAAATTGAAACAGTAATTAAGAAAATCCCCAAGAACAAAAGTCCAGGCCCAGATGGTTTTACAGGTGAATTCTATCAAACATTCCAAGAAGAATTACTTCCACTGATCCACAGGCTCTTCCAAACCATTAAAAAGACAGGAATCCTCCCCAATTCCTTTTATGAGGAATATCACTCTGATTCCCAAAGAGGGCAAAGATACCACCAAGAAAGAAAACTACAAGCCAATCTCACTAATGAACATAGACGCAAAAATACTCAACAAAATCTTAGCGAACCAAATCTCGCACTACATTAAAAAGATTATACACCATGACCAAATGGATTTCATCCCAGGGATGCAAGGCTGGTTCAACAAATGCAAATCAATCAACATCATACACCACATCAATAATAAAAAAGACAAAAACCACATTATCATATCAATCGATGCAGAGAAGGCATTTGACAAAATTCAACACCCATTCATGTTGAAAACACTAAGCAAAATAGGTCTGGAAGGAACCTTTCTCAAGATAGTTACAGCTATCTATGAAAAGCCCACAGCTAACATTATCCTTAATAGTGAAAAACTGAAAGTATTCCCACTAAGGTCAGGAACTAGGCAAGGATGTCCACTCTCTCCACTCTTATTCAACATAGTCTTAGAAGTCCTAGCAATAGCAATCAGACAAGAAAAGGGAATCAAAGGAATTCAAATAGGGAAAGAGGAATTAAAACTATCTCTTTTTGCAGATGACATGATGATATACATGGAAAACCCTAAAGAGTCCACAGTAAAACTCCTAGAAACAAATAAACCAATACAGCAAAGTGGCTGGTTACAAAGTCAATACAAAAAAGACAGTAGCATTTCTCTATACAAATAACGAAGTAGAAGAGAGAGAGGTTAAGAATACAACTCCATTTAAAATAGTATCAAAAAAACATCAAGTACCTAGAATCAACCTTACCAGGGAAGGTAAGAACTTATACCTGAAAAACTTCAAAACACTTCAGAAAGAAATTGAAGAGGATCTTAGGAAATGGAAGTACATCCCATGCTCATGGGTAGGTAGAATCAACATAGTCAAAATGACCATCCTACCCAAACTCCTATATAGATTTAACGCAATCCCCATCCAAATTCAGACATCATTCTTTAAAGATTTAGAACAATCAATTATAAAATTTATCTGGAACCACAAAAGACCCAGGATAGCCAAACACATCCTAAAAAACAGGAAGCTGGCATCTCCTTACCCAACCTGAAACTATACTATAAAGCCATAGTAATCAAAACAGCATGGTACTGGTACAAAGACAGAGCCTTAGACCAGTGGGTTAGAACAGAATGTCCAGACATAAGCCCCCAGATATACAGTTAACTGATATTTGACAAAAGAGCCAAGAACTTGAAATGGGACAAAGAAAGTCTTTTCAACAAATGGTGTTGGTACAACTGGAAAACCACATTCAAGAAATTCAAAATTGACCCATATCTCACTCCTTATACAAAAATCAACTCAAAATGGATCAAAGACCTTGAAATTAGACCCTAATATATAAAGTTGATAGGGAAGAAAATAGGTAGAACACTCGAAGACCTACATATCTTCGAGGATGGAGCACCAATGGCAAGAACTTTAGCATCAAACATAAACAAATGGGACTACATCAAACTAAAAAGCTTCTGCATGGCAAAAGAAACCCTACTTAACACAAGAAGACAGTTAACTGACTGGGGAAAAAATCTTTTCACCCATTAAGTGGTTGGTATCCAGAATATACAAAACACTCAGAAAGCTGAGCCTCCCCAAACCAAATAAAGCCATAAAAATCGGGAGATGAAATGAATAGACACTTCTCTAAGGAAGACCGAAAGATGGCCAACAAACAAATGAAAGCATACTCACTTTCACTCATCATTAGGGAAATCCAAATAAAGACAACAATGAGGTACCACCTTACACCAGTGAGGATGGCTCACATCAAAAATAATAAGAACAATCTATGTTGGCAGGGATGCGGTATGAAAGACACTCTCATCCACTGCTGGTGGGAATGCCCTCTAGTCCAACACCTATTGAGAACAGTCTGGAGAGTGCTCAAAGAACTCAGAATTGAGCTACCATTTGATCCAGCAATTGCTCTCCTAGGTATCTACCTCCAAGTTGGAAGGACATTCATTCCAAAGTATGTGTGCACCCCACTATTATCGCAGCACTCAGTATAATAGCCAAGTCTTGGAACCAACCTCGATGTTCAACAACAGATGAATGGATCATTAAGATGTGGTATCTATACACAATGGAATACTACATGGCAGTCAGAAATGATACAATCACAGACTTTGCAGCAACGTGGATGGACCTAGAACATATTATGTTAAATAAAGTAAGCCAGAATATGAAAGATAAACACAAAATGATAGCACTATTCTGAAGCACCTAGAATATACACCTTATGTACAACTAATACTCAACAATCAAATAACAGGGTTTAACAGGGTAGAAACCCCAAACACTGTAACAGTCAACATATACCAGAGAGCAGTGCCCAAAATACATAAAAGAGGAACAACACAAACTCTTGACTACACACTATACCATAAAAAAAACAGCAACAGCAGGAACAGCAGCATAGAAAAACCAGGTAAGTAATAGGCCTTCTACTACAAAGGCCCATAATAAGCCTTTAGGGATCTTATACAGGATTACAGGCAAAGGATGCTATGGGAAACCACTGACTCCAACGGAAACATGCCATAAAAATATGTTTTAATGCCTTAATCTTTCTATACTTAAAATAACCTCTCAGCTTTTCTGTCTACAGGCGTTCTTGGATACAAAGGGTGAACAAACTAAGATTGTATCTAGGGGCTCAATCACACGAGATACCATACCCTGCTTGCACTACAAGAATGTCCTGATAAAACTCTTTAACATTCCCTTTGTCCCTAGATAATACCTTCATTTAGGACTTGAAGCACGTGACCACCCAAACCACCGAAGCAGCAACTGTGACCTATAGACTTATACTACAGGCCCTACTCATCGAACACACTCAAACAAACTAGCATTCCCTTGCTCTTTTCTCTACTCTTCTCACTACTGGTTTTTTCTCTTTTTACTTTTTCTCTCCTTTTCTTTTTAATTTATTTTCTCTTTTCTTTCCTGCCCCTTTCATATACTTTCCCCTTTCACCCCTTTGAAAATTCGACTATCCTTTCACCCCACAATCCCATTCAGATTCCCCACATTAAAACTCTTCACCCTCAGTTCCTATTCCATTAGGTATCAAGAATGACCTCCTTCCCCAGCGAACCAGTACCCAGCACCCAAGCGAAGGGACAACCAGTCAAACCCACACCTTGCCCCCTACAAGAAAAGGCAACCAACTCCCCTGCTGACTCATGCTGTGTGGTCCTCCTTACCAACCCTTCCTAACGTGGACTGTTACTAGAAACCGGACTTAGCTCTACAAGTATCCCCCAATGCATGAACTCTTCCCAAGTCCTTCCTACCACAAATCTTTTGCCAATCTCAAGAAGGTCAGGTTGGGAGATGGAAAGGTGCCCAGGAAACAACACACCACAAGAAAATCTCAAAAGACAATGGGGAAACCTATACTACCATCATAAGTATAAGACCTGTATTACACTACCTCTTTACCTGCTTTTCCCCAAATGCAAGATACTTTCTTGCATCACCTTGTTCTTTTAATTATTTACTTCACTTCTTAAAAATCTTTTTTCTTGTCATCTATATGCATGAGCATATATTTTTATTTCTATTTTTATCTTTTTTGGGTGTGTGACATGTTTTTGTTTTCTTCTCTCTCCATCCTTAAATGCACCGGCAATATAATGTAGCACCATTTCTCCCTGCAAAGGCACACTAAAAAAGGGGAAATCTTACATATAAAAACGAGCTCTTATTTATTAGGAATAAGAACTCATACTTGTTTACAAAACAGGGGTATCTCCCACCTTGTAAATATGTCACATGGGCCCAACTTAGACCCCAGGTGATTAGACACCAACCGTCCAGCCTTGAACCCTGGACCATAGACATAGAAACGACATATTTCTTCACAACAGCCACAGGAATCAATCCCAACCGGTATATCCTTAACAGTGCTCAGACACCAACAAGTGCCAGCCCTAATATGATACCCTGACAACAAGGAAAATGGGAACAACTTGACCTAAGAGCAAGTTATCTTACCTTCACCAGCAAACAATAAGACAAAATCAGAAGACTTGTCACCCTTTGGTCTGTCCAAATGCCAAGATCGCGATTTACAGATGACTGGCTGACAGAACCATGGCCAGACTGTATGTATCCTGGGACCAATAAAAAAAAAGCCCTAGTCTAGGGTGTGAGCTACGACCTGCATAACAACTATGATCCCTAGTTCCAGAGGTCTGTCTGAGACTATTGCAATGGAAGGGGACCTCTGGAAACATAACGGAAGACGCTATCCCAGACCCATCCTAGGATCAGCACAAAGACCAGGACCACCAACCACAGAAAATGAATTAAAATGACACTGAGGGAACAGAACTTCTAGACCCACAAAGAAAGGCATAATCATAAGTTCAACTCCTTGACTCGTACAGATACTGAGACCTCTAGATACAGAGGTCTGATGTTATCACCAGGACGGAGCAGAAGTCTTCCATACACCACAAGAGCACCAAGGGGAGAGTAAATGAACCTGAAAGGAGTCTATAGTTAATCCCATGACAACATACTTCAAGGGTGGAGAATCCCTGTATCTCTTAGGCAAAGAAAATTCCTTTTCGAATGACCCCAATATTTACTGTGCATCTGCAGGAGGGAAATAAAAAGCACAAAATTATTTTTATTATTATTTACTTATCTATTTTTTTTGTTGATTGCATTGTTGTGGTTTGGCTATTGAAGTGGATGTCTCCATTTATATTTATTTATTTATTTATTTTCTTCTTTTCTTTTCTTACGTGTTCTGCCACATTTTTTTTATCTCAATACCATGGTTTTTATATGGTGCTTACCCTTTTGTTTGTTTGGTTTTTTTTTTTGGAATGCTCACTGGATATTTTATTCGACAGTTCTTTATGTACTATTGTGGTGTTTCACCTTCTTTTTCCCCTTCGTCTCTCAAACCAAGGATGAAAGCCTCTAGAAGGACTCCGCCCATTTCCGGAGTATCTGATTCTTTTTTTTCTCCAGGTTATTACATTTCTCTTCTTCAAACAAAACCACATAACTTGAACTATCTAGTCCCGTTTCCCAATTGGGGGTGGGGGGATAAGGGAGGTACCAAGACCAAATAGGTGTAAGACCACTAAGTAGTTAGCTAGACACAGAGGGGACCACTTATTCTAGCAGCCCCGGGGGTAAGGGAAGAGGATATGGGAAGAAGGACGGAAACAGAGGTGGAGGGAGGACAATTCGGTGATGGAAATTCCCCTGATTTTATGTTAATATGTACCTAAAATATTATTGTCAATGATATGTAAGCCACTATGATTAAAATAAAAATTATATTTAATTTAAAAAAAGACAGAACTAAATATCTAGACCAAATGCAACAATGGAATCAAGAAATCCAAACTTTAACAATCTAAACTTAAAATGAGCCTGCTATATTGGCTGACTGGGGCAATGAGGGATAGAATGAGATGCACCTGGGGAACATTGGTGAAGGGAGTGGACACTAGTGGTGGGATTGACCCTGATCCATTATATGTCTGAAACCTAGCTATGAAAGACTTTGTAAATCACATGGTTTTTAAAAAAATAAAATAAATACATATGGAATCTCTTACCTTTGACAGTTACTATTTTCATCTTTCATGTAGTCTGGCAGGCACACACAATTAGCATGCGTTAGGTTTGGATCCCACTGGCAATGCATATTGGGTTTGGAGGAGCAGTTTCCAGGACATGGATCAGCTTTGAAAACATAGAAATTTCTGGATTAATCATTAAAAAAACAGTTCAACTTCATGGGATAAGTCATAGCCTGCAATTTCTTTACTTCTTCTTTTTTTTAGGTTTTTACCTTGACATGTTCATTTGCTTTGTGATGTGCCCTTCTTCCCATCTCCATTCTATCCCAATGTGCAAAGTCAACATTCATATTCTTAGGACTCTGAGATAAATGTTGAGATAAATGTTGATATAAATGTTGACTCAAACCAAGTTTACATGTTTTTATTATGAATGTAGAAATAATGTAGTTTTAAAACACATTTAGTTGAAAATAAAACACTTACGAACACAATGAGAAGCTTGTGGGTTAGGTCTGTACATTCCAAACTTGCAAACACATTTAAAACTATCAGAACAGTTGCTGCTGTTATCCTCTTCACAACCATAATAATCACACAGAGTTTTTCCTAAAAGATATACAAAATTCAAATATAGATTTAGCAGGATACTATGGATATAGTTACATGTGGAAGCATTCCATTGCTACAATTGTCTTTATTTGTTTACTTTTTTTTTTTTTTTTGGTTTTTGGGCCACACCCGGCAGTGCTCAGGGGTTACTCCTGGCTGTCTGCTCAGAAATAGCTCCTGGCAGGCACGGGGGACACCGGGATTTGAACCAACCACCTTAGGTCCTGGATTGGCTGCTTGCAAGGCAAACACCACTGTGCTATCTCTCCGGGCCCTATTTGTTTACTTTTTTTGGTTTTGGTCCACACTCATGAATACCCAGGGCTTTGGCACTCAGGAATTACTCCTAGCACTGCTCAACTATATGGGATGCCTGGCATAGAAGCCAGGTTGGTCATGTGCAAGGCAAGTGTACTACTGGCTGTACTATTTCTCTGGCCATTCAATAATCTTTTAATAAGTCTAGAATTTAACAAATAGAGTTCCAGGATTGGAAACTATGCTTCCAGTCCACTCTTCCATGATTCTACCCTTATAGTATTCCATTAAAAGTCTCCCATGACTCCACCCTTACAGAATTCAATTTAAATGAACTGACTATAATGAGGCAATAATGTTCAAGTTTATTTGTTTATTTTTGTTTATTTATTCTTTATTGAGAAACAGAGAAAACTTGAAATGACAGGAAAGAAGCAAAGTCTTTTTATGTGGAATAAGTAAACCTGGAATACATGCAAAGAATTTTTGTCAAGAAAAAAGTAGAAATACACTTGAGCAGGGAAGAGATGTTGTTGGACAGAGTGGTGAACGAACATGGAGGGGTTTGGGCACTACCATTTATTGGCTGTATTATCAAAGTTCAATCATGTGATTATTGGAAGGTTCAGTTTCCCTTCAACTATAAACTAGGTTTAATTATTCTCATTTTACATGATTGTTGTAAAAATTAAGTGAGTTAAGATAAAAATAAATTTCCACCAGAGAAGCCTCAATAGCCAATCATTCATTCCATTTTAGAGGAGTTTGAATGACAAGTTAAGGACAATGATTTTATTTTATAAGCCAAAGAATCCTTTGGTAGATTTTGTGTCAGAGCATGGCACATTTGAGAATATTTTTTAATGCAAGACATGTTTAAGAACGCTTGTCTTGGAGGCAGTGAGATAGCACAGAGATTCAGGCACTTGCCTTGCGCAAAGGCAGCAAAGGTTCAATCTCCAACACTACATATGGCTTCCTGAGTACCTCCGGGAGTAAGCCCTGAGATCAGAGCCAGGAGTAAGCCCTAAGCACCACCAAGTGTGACCTCCATTTCCCCCTCCAAAAATAAAAGAATATTGGAAGGTTTTAGAAATAAAACATAAATCTAAGAACAGACTATAGTGGGTCATATGATGGGATGAGGTAGAATAAATATATGTTTACTTTCTACATTACCTGCCATTTGGAAATGTCTTTAATGAAAAGTCCAATGAAAGAGATTCTGCATCTTTTGACATAGGAGTGAGAATATGGCTTTGGTGTGGAAGCAAGAGAGCTGAAAAAGGTATTTTCTCTTAGTTTGAAGGTTCTAACCTCCAAGTGCTTGCCAGATCTTGGCCTCATGGCCAATGTGAGCTGTCATCAGATCTTTGCTAGTGTCTATAGAGGCATACATGGCATCAGAGTACAGAGATACTGAGAGATGTCAAAGATCCCAATCTCAGAGCTGAGGTCAAATGATTTTTATATATGCCTGAGCTTAATTTCAGTTAAGCATACAGAAGACTTGTGCAGTCCATCTCATTCTCATCTGAGGGTAGAATTATGCATTTTTAGCTGTTGAACATTTAAGTGCTCATTATCTATGTTGATAGGAACATTCATTTTCTCACTTTTACAAGTCTCATCTAGCCAAAAGTAAATTGTATGATCTTAAGGGCTTATCTTTCATGGCAATATTCTCCTCTTTTAAGGATAGAAGAGGAGACATGAATGTGACATGTGACATGCGACAACATGAGTTGTTATTCTGGACAAGATTCCAAACCCTAGGAGACATTAATTGATAGAAGCTCTACTGCAAAACCACAGTGATCAAACCAGCATGGATTTGGAACAAAGACAGATTTTTAGACCAATGGGTCAGAATAGAATATGCAGGGGCAAAACCCCAAGTATATGGCCAATTAATCTTTGACAAAAGAACCAGGAATTTGAAATGGAATAAAGACAGTCTCTTCAACAAATGATATTAAAACAATTGGATAACCACATGTAAGAAATTAAAGATTGATCCATACCTCACACTTTACACAAAAGTTAATTCTAGTACATTAAAAGATTAGACCCAAATCCAAAAAATTTATTGAAAAAAACATAAGCAGAATACTCCAAGACTCAGACCTTAAAGAAGTCTTTGATGAGAAGATGCCAATAGCAAGAGGTATAGCATCAAATCTGAATAAATGAGACTACATCAAACTAACAAGTTTCTGTATAGCAAAAGAAACATGGGCGAAAATTTAAAAATAGCTAACTTAATGGGAGAAAGATTTTGCACTCCACACATCAGATAAACTTTGATATCAAGGATATACAAAATACTCATAAATATTAACTCCACAAAACCTAAAAACCCCATCAAAAAATGAGGAGAGGAGTAGTTCCCAATTGTGAGAAATTGTAAGAGTTGCCTGTGTGTGTTTTTCCACTGTCCTGTCTCCTAAACCTCTTGGGAGTGGGCCGAAAAGAGCCCAAAAAAATAACTCTCCCAGAGGCTCATCCAAGGGCCGGAATGCCAAGGAACTGTGTCCAACCATAAAAACTGGCTATCCGCAGTATTCTGCAGAAAGAAAAGTCCCGTTTGTGACATCAGGCTGGGAATATCTATGCCCGCCAGTGGTTCCCGACTGTGAGAAACTGTAAGTTTTGCCTGTGCTGTTTTTCCACTGTCCTGTCTCCTGAATCTCTTGGGAGTGGGCCAAAAAAAGCCCAGAAAAATAGCTCTCCTAGAGGCTCATCTAAGGGCAGGAACGCCAAGGAACTGTGTTCGACCATGAAAACCAGCTATCCACAATATTCTGCAGAAAGAAAAGTCCCCTGTTTGTGATGTCAGGCTGGGAATATCTACACCTTCCCAGTAGTTCCCAACTGTGAGAAACTGTAAGTGTTGCCTGTTTGTGTTTTTCCACTGTCCTGTCTCCTGAACCTCTTAGGAGTGGGCTGAGAAGGGCCCAGAAAAATAGTTTTCCCAGAGGCTTCAGAAGAGTATGGCTTCTCCGCTTTGCTTCTCAGTTGTGCACTCTTTCTAACCAATGAACCCCACCACAACACACAGAAAAAATCACACTACAAGCGTGACAATGGAGAAACCTCACTGGCAAACACCATGCACAGAGAATGAAGATGATAGCATGGATGACCTAAAAAATTCCAACCATCTAATTAACTTCTCAGATAAGGAGTTTAGAATAGAAATAAGGAAGATGTTTGTAGAATTCAAAGAAAGCATAGGTCGATCTGAACGGAACACAAAGACATAAATCAGAAAACTTCAAACTGAAATAACAGATCTGAAAAACATGGTAGTTTAACTGAAAATCTCAGTGGATGGCCTCGCCAGCAGGGTAACAGCAACTGAGGACAGAATTGGCATACTGGAAGATAAGATGCAGAAAAACTCAACACAGCAGAAGAAATTGGAAAAGAACCTTAAGACAAACGAACAGACAATGGAAAAAATACTCAAGGAATGCGAACAGATGAAAATAAAAGTCTTTGATAAACTCAACAGAAACAACATAAGAATCATTGGAGTCCCAGAGACTCAGGTAGGAGATCTCCAGGAAGCATCAACTGTCAAAGACATCACCAAAGAGATACTCCCAGAGTTAAAGACTACATGCAATCAAATCCTGCATGCCCAAAGAGTACCAGCTAAAAGAGACCCAAAGAAAAACACCCCAAAACACATCCTCGTTACAATGACAAATCCCACAGATATAGAATACTGAAAGCAGCAAGATCAAAAAAGGAAATTATATTCAAAGGAGCATCCCTAATACTTACAGCAGACATGTCACAAGAAACTCTCAAGGCCAGAAAACACTGGTGGGATATTGTGACAAGACTGAATGAAATGTGTGCCTCACTGAGAACACTGCAGCCAGCTGGACTCACGTTCAGGTTTGAAGGAAAGATACATAGTTTTATGGATAAACAACTGCTCAGAAACTTCACAGATGAAAAACCAGCCTTAAAGGAAAATCTGAAAGCCCTACTTTAAGACAAGAGAGACCAACAAGCACAGCAAACTTATCTACAAAGATGACATCAAATCCTATGACAATCATCTCCCTCAATGTCAATGGAATAAATTCACCAATTAAAAGACAGAGTGGCAAAATGGGTCAAAAGGATGAATCCAACCTTCTTCTGTCAACAAGAAACACACCTGAATAGTCAGAACAAACATAGACTCAAAATCAAAGGCTGGAGGAAAATAATCCAAGCAAACAACACCCTTAAAAAAGCTGGGGTGGCCATATTAATATCTGATGACACCAACTTTATACTCAGAAAAGTGGTAAGAGACAAAGATGAACACTATGTACTAATCAAAGGATATGTACAACAGGAAGAAATCAGATTATTAAACATATATGCACCCAATGAGAGACCAGCAAATTATCTAATACAATTACTGACAAATCTGAAGGAAGACATCAATAATAACACAATAATTGTGGGAGACCTCAACATGGCCCTGTCAACACTTGATAGGTCAACCAGATTGAAAACCAAAGAAACATATTAGCCCTGAAAAGAGTAATGGAAGAAAGAGGACTAGTATACAAGGGTCTGAAATTAGATGTGAACTACAAAGACACACAGTAGAAAAACTTGAACAATTGGAAATTAAACAGCCTGCTACTGAACAACCAGTGTGTCCAAGATGAAATCAAAGAGGAAATCAAAACTTTCCTGGAAACAAATGATAATGAAGACACAAACTGCCAGAATCTATGGGATACAGCAAAAGCAGTACTGAGAGGAAAATTTAAAGCTTTGCAAGCACACATCAGGAAGGAAGAAGGGGCCTACCTGAATAGCTTAATGATGCAGCTCATAGAATTAGAAAGTGATCAATAAAAGGAACCAAAAATAGGAAGACAGAAGGAAATAACAAAGCTGAGAGCAGAAATCCACGAAGTGGAACCCCAAAAAACAATCCAAAAGATCAATGAAAGCAGAAGTTGGTTCTTTGAAAAGAAACAAGATTGAAAGACCATTGGCAAAACTCACAAAGAAAGAGAGAGAGAGACCTGAAAACCCATATTAGAAATGAAAAGGGGGAGATCACGACAGATATTGCAGAGGTCCAAAGGGTAATCAAAGGCCACTTTGAGAAACGTTATGCTACTAAACATGAGAACCTAGAAGAAATGGAAAACTTTTTGGACAATTATAACCTTCCACAGTTAAGTAAGGAGGATGTAGCATATCTAAACACCCCCATCACGATTGAGGAAGTTGAAACTGTAATCAAACATCTGCCCAAAAAGAAAGGCCCAGGCCCAGATGGATTTACTAATGAATTCTTTCAAACCTTTCAAGAGGAGCTACTATCAATCCTAGCCAGGCTCTTCCATGAAATTGAAAAAAATGGGAACACTCCCAAACAGCTTTTATGAAGCCAACATCACATTGATACAAAAAACAGAGATGCTGCCAAAAAAGAAAATTACAGATCAATATCGTCAATGAATGCAGATGCAATGATCTTCAACAAAATGCTGGCAAATATGATCCAATGCATCATCAAGAAGATAATACACTAGGACCAAGTAGGTTTCATGCCAGAAATGCAAGGATGGTTTAACATCCGTAAATCTATCAACATCATGCACAATATCAACAACAAGAAAAATAAAAATACATGATCATATCACTAGACACAGAGAAAGCATTTGATAAGGTCCAACACCCATTCTTAATCAAAACTCTCAGCAATATGGGAATGAAAGAAACCTTTCTCAATCTAGTTGAAGCCACCTACCACAAGCCAATGGCAAATATTATCCTCAATGGAGAAAAACTAAAAGCCTTTCCTCTAAATTCTAGTACAAGACAAGGCTGTCCGCTCTCACCACTCCTCTTCAACATAGTACTGGAAGTGCTTGCTATAGCAATCAGGCAAGAAAAAGATATCAAGGGAATCCAGATAGAAAAGGAAGAAGTCAAGCTCTCACTGTTTGCAGATGACATGATACTCTACTTAGAAAACCCTAAAGACTCTACCAAAAAGCTTCTAGAAACAATAGACTCATATGTCAAGGTGGCAGGCTACAAAATTAACACACAGAAATCAATGGCCTTTTTTTACACCAATAATGATAGGGAAGAGATGGACATCAAGAAGGCAATCCCATTCACATTAGTGTCACACAAACTCAAATATCTTGGAGTTAACATGACCAAAGATGTGAAGTACCTATGCAAAGAAAACTATAAAGCCCTACTCCAAGAAATAAGAGAGGACACACAGAAATGGAAACACATACCCTGCTCATGGGTTGGCAGGATTAACATCATTAAAATGGCAATACTCCCCAAAACATTGTACAGATTTAATGCAATCCCTCTAAAGGTACCCATGACATATTTCAAAGAAGAGGATTAAACACTTATGAAGTTCATCTGAAACAATAAACACCCTCGAATAGCTAAAGCACTCCTAGGGAAAAGGAAAATGGGAGGCATTACTTTCCCCAACTTTAAACTGTTCTACAAAGCAATAGTTATCAAACCAGCATGGTATTGGAATAAAGACATACCCTCAGATCAGTAGACTAGGCTTGAGTTCTCAAACAATGTTCCCCAGACATACAATCATCTAATCTGTGACAAAGGAACAAGAAATCCTAAGTGGAGCAGGGAAAACCTCTTCAACATGTGGTGCTGGCAGAACTGGTTAGCCACTTACAAAAAAGCGAACATAGACCCCCTAGTTAACATTGTGTATGAAGGTAAAATCCAAATGGATTAAAGACCTAGATATCAGACCTGATACCATAAGGTATATAGAACAACACGTAGGTAAAACACTCTATGACATTGAGACTAAAGGCATCTTCAAGGAGGAAGCTGTACTCTCCAAACAAGTGGAAGCAGAGATAAACAGATGGGAGTACATTAATCTGAGAAGCTTCTGCACCTCAAAAGAAATAATGCCCAGGATACAAGAGCCACTCACCATGTGGGAGAAACTATTCACCCAATACCCATCAGATAAGGGGCTAATATCCAAAATATACAGGGCACTGACAGAACTTTACAAGAAAAAAAAAACATCTAATCCCATCAAAAAATGGGGAGAAGAAATGAACAGACCCTTTGATAAAAAAAGAAATACAAATGGTCAAAAGGCACATGAAAAAAATGCTCCTCATCACTGATCATCAGGGAGATGCAAATCAAAACAACGATGAGATACCATCTCACACAACAGAGATTGGCACTCATCACAAAGTATGAAAACAATCAGTGCTGGCAGGGATGTGGAGAGAAAGGAACTCTTATCCACTGTTTGTGGGAATGCCATCTATTCCAACCTCTATGGAAAGTGATATGGAGATCCCTCCAAAATCTGGAAATTGAGCTCCCATTCGACCCAGTTATTTCACTCCTAGGGATATACCCTAGGAACACAAGAATACAATACAAAACCCCCTTTTTCACACCTATATTTATTGCAGCACTATTCACAATAGCCAGGCTCTGGAAACAACCAAGATGCACTTCAACAGAGGAATGGCTAAAGAACTGTGGTACATATACACAATGGAATACTATGCAGCCATCAGGAGAGATGAAGTCATGAAATTTTTCTATACATGGATGTACATGGAGTCTATCATGCTGAGTGAATTAAGTCAGAGGGAGAGAGAGACGCAAAATAGCCTCACTCATCTATGGTTTTTAAGAAAAATAAAAGTCATTTTTGTAGCAATCCTTAGAGACAATGAGAGGAGGGCTAGAACTTCCAGCTCACTTCATGAAGCTCACCACAAATTGTGATGAGTGCAGTTATAGAAATAACTACACTGAGAACTACCATAATCATGTGAATGAATGAGGGAACTGGAAAGCCTGTCTAGAGTACAGGTGCGGGTGGGGTGGGATAGAGGGAGATTTGGGACATTGGTGGTGGGAATGTTGCACTGGTGAAAGGGGGTATTTTTTACATGACTGAAACCTAATCACAATAATATTTGTAATTAAGATGTTTAAATAAAGAAAAAAAGAAGTGAAAAAAAGAAAAAATGAGGAGAGGAAGTGAACAGACATTTCTCTTAGGAGGACCAATAGATGGCCAATAGACACATGAAAACATGTTCACCATCTATTATTGTTAGGAAATATAAATCAAGACAAAGATGAGATATCATCTTTCAATAGTGAGGATGGCACGTATTAAAAATACTGGGAACATTCTCTTCTGGCTGGGATATGTTGAGAAAAGACCTGTCATCTACTGTTGTTGGGAATGCTGCCTGGTCCAACCCCTATGAAAAACAGTGAGGATGGTTCTCAGTAAACACAAAATATTGAGCTGTCATACAACTCAGAAATCCCTCTTTTGGTTATCTATCTCCAGGACATAAAAACATTCATACAAAAGGATGTATGCACACTGATATTCATTGCATCACTCAGTACAATAGCCAAGACTTGGAATCAACCTAGATGTCCAACAACATATAAGTGTATCATGAAGATGTGGTTTATGTCTATAATGGAATACTAGATAGCTATAAGGAATAATGCAGTCATGCAATTTGCAGCTATATGAGTGGAACTGGAAGAAGGATAAATACAGAATGATATGACTTGTATGTGGTATTTGGAATAACTGCATAAAGAAATGCAATGGTCTAAATGGGAGTCGCCTCCAACATCCTTGGCTTCACATTATAGCAAGGAGACAGAAAGAAACTAAATGGAAGAGGAGAAACACAACTATGAAAGAATGGGGGCCAGGAGCCAAGTGGGCCCAGGGTCATTGATAATGTTTAAAAAAAAAAAGATAGAACTAAATATGCAAGCCAAAGCCAACAACAATGGAATTGAGAGACCCAAACTTTAACAATCTAAACTTAAAATTGGCCTGTTATACTGGCCAGCTGGGGGTAATGGGGTTTGGTATGGGATGAACCTGGGGAACATTAGGGAGGGAGTTAGACATTTCTGGTGGGATTGGCCCTGATTCATTGTATGTCTGAACCCAGCTATGAAGGACTTTGTAAATCACAATGTTTTCAATAAAATTTAAAAAAAAATTTGTTTTTGTTTTGTTTTGGGGGGATACACACCTATTATGCTCAGGGGTTCCTCCTAGATATGCGCTCAGAAATTGCTCCTGGCTTGGGGGACCATCTGAGATGCCTGGGATCAAACCTAGTTCTGGGTCAGCTGCATTCAAGACAAATTCCCTACCACTGTGCTATTGCTCTGGTCCCAAAATAAAAAAAAAACCTTAATAAAAAATAATTTAAAGTTAAAATAGACCTGTTATACTGGCAGACTGGGGGTAGGGTGGTGGTATGGTATTTACTTGAAGAATATTGATGGAAAGAGATAACACTGGTTGTGGGATTGACCATGATCCATTATATGTCTGAAACCCAACAATGAAGAACTTTGTTCATCACAATGGTTTCATAAAATTAAAATAAATAAATTTGATGGATAGTAGCATGAAAAAAGAGGTGGCATTCTACAAAGAAACCTCCAGCTTTATAAGAGAATTTTAAATATTGAAATCTGAGTAAACACAGAATTTGTGTGAAATCTTGAAGATAAAAAATTCTGGGAGATTATAAATGAATAGAATTTTCTTTACTTTAAACACCAGAAATGTTTTTCACATATTGGCTCAGGAGCTCAAAAACATGAAGAAGAAAAAAAATTAAGAATCCAAAGGCAGAGTCTTGGAGAAAGTAAAAAGCATGAGGAGCGGGGAAGAAATTAAGATTTTTGGCACCATATATGGAGCCCTGAGCCCTCTCAGGAGTGGTCCCTGAGTGCAGTCAGGGGTAATCACTAAGAACCAACAGTTGTGCACCAAAAATTAAAAAACAATAAAATGAAAATCAAATTCCACTAGAAAGTCTAATATATTATTCTCTGAAACAGCTTTGGTATCTGACCCTCAGGCCTGAAAACCAGCTGCATAATTTCCTCTATGTATGACCCTGCCAGGTTATCTAAGAGATGAAGATATGGTGAATGTGTATAGGGGGTGGGGGGTGGAGTGAACTGCAGTCACAGTGTTCATTTACTCATGTGTTTCTCTATCGAGTTCCAAGCCCAGGGTCCCGTGAAACTGCATTAGAGCATGTGAACTGCTTTGGCCATAAAGATTATTGTCATTATTGTATTCTTCTACATAAACTGGCCTGATGAACACCTGTAAATTAAAACTCCCCTTCTTGTTGCTTGGAAAAAACTTTTGGACAAACATATGGAAGCATTGAGAATGTTGTGGAATAAAGGTAAAAAATCCAACTCACCTACCTGTATTTAGTCAGTCCCCAATTGGCCTATCCAACACCCATGGCCAGAGGATTAAGTGAATTTAATAAATAATAGATAACTAGACCAACAAAATTATCTGAATGAGCCCAATCGAAGAGCCTAGTCTGTATAGTATTATGGGGCTGCAATACAGAGATAGCTGTAAAGACCAAAGTTTTTATTAATTGTTCATGATTGAATTTCAGTCTTACAATGCATAAAGTGAATGTTTCCCATCACTGATGTTCCTGGTTTCTGTCCCACCCTCCTCCCAGCCTGCCTCTGGGCAGGCATTTTGCTTCTTTCTCTCTTTCTCTCTCTCACTCTTGCTCCCTCTCTTCCTTTATTTTTATTTTTAGACTCTGTGATTTGTACTGTTGTTAATGAAGGGATAAACTGCATATCAATTTATCTTCACCCAACACCCAGTTATTGACATGCCTGAGGGATCATTTCTAACTATTATTGTCATAATGGTCCGTTCTCTGTCCTAACTGCACTACTCCACTATTTGTGCTTACTACCTGAACTGATCCTCTGGGGTTTCCTCTCTATTGTTTCTGCAAACTATTATCACACACTATCTTTTATTTTATTATATACCATAAATGAATGAGATTATCCTATGTCTATTCCTCTCCCTTTAACTCATTTTGCTCAGCATAATATTCCCCATAAGTATCGATTTATAAAGCAATTTCATGACTTGATTTTTCTAACAGCTGCATAGTATTTTATTATGTAAATGTGCCATAGTTTCTTTAGCCACTCATTTGTTTGGGGGCACTTGGGTTGTTTCCAGATATAGCTATTGTAAATAGTGCTGTGATGAACATAGGAGTGCAGATAGCATTTTTGTATTGTATTTTTGTGTTCCTAGGGTATATTCCTAGGAGTGGTATTGTTGGATCTTATGGAAGCTCAATTTCCAGTTTTTTGAGGAATAACCATATTATTTTCCAGAAAGGCTAGACAAGTTGACATTCTGACCAGCAGTGTATGAGAATTCCTTCCTCCTTGCATCCATGTCAGCTATGGTTGTTCTTACTCTTTGTAATGTGTGCAAGTCTCAGTAGTGTGAGATGATACCTTATTGTGGTTTTGATTTGTATCTCCCTGATAATTGGTGGTGGAAAGCATTTTTCCATTTGGCCATCTGTGTTTCTTTTTTGAGAAAATGTCTGTTCATTTCTTCTCTCCATTTTTTTTGTATTTTGGATACAAAAACCATTTGGATACAACCCATTTGGATGGGGTTAGATTTTTCTTTCTTGCTGAGTTCTATCAGTGCCTTATATATCTTAGATGTTAATTCCTTATCAGATTGGTATTGGGTGAACAACTTCTTCCATTCTTTGGTAGTCTTTATGTCCTAGTCTCCATTTAATTTGAGGTTCAGAAGCATTTCAGTTTAATATAGTCCCATTTGTCTATATTTGTTTTTACTTTCTTGATCAGTGGTGTTTCTTCCATGAAGATGAATTTAGTTTCAATGTCATAGAGTGTTCTGTCTACATTTTCTTGTATATATTCTTTATGATTTCAGGTCTGGCATCAATGTCTTTAATCCATTTTGTTTTGATTTTTGTGCATGTCTTTAAATAAAGATTTGAGTTCACTTTTTTGCATGTAGCTAACCAGTTTTCCCAACCCCACTTGTTTAAGAGGCTTTTTTTGCTCCACTTTGTATTTCTTGCCCTTTTATCAAAAATTAATTGACTGTATCTCTCGGGGTCTATCTCAGATAATCATGTCCATTCCATTTATTATATAGTCTATTTTATTCCAGTACTATTCTGTTTTAATGACTACTGCTTTGTAGTACAGTTTAAGGTTCAGTAAAGTGATTCCTCTGATTTCCCCCCCCAAAAAAGATTGCTTTAGCTATTTGTTGACATTTATTGTTTCATACTAATTTCAAAAGTGTTTGACCTGCTTCTTTGGAAATTTTTATGGGTATTTTTTATCTGAATTGCATTATATATGTACAAGGTTTTGGGAAGTATTGCCATTTTAATGATGTTTATCCTACCAATTCATGGGCAGGAGATATGTTTCCAATTACTTGTGTCCTCTTTTATTTCTTGAAACAATGTTGTGTAGTTTTTGTTTTTGTTTTGTTTTGTTTTGTTTTGTTTTTTGGTATAGATCTTTCACCTCGTTAGTTTGACTCCAACATATATGATTTTCTGAGGCACAGTTGTGAATAATATTGTTCTTTTAATATAACTTTCTTTTTTAAATCTTTTGTGTTTAGAAAAGCCATGCTTTTGTTTATTAATTTTGTAGTCTTTACTATACAAGTCTATTTCTAAGAATCTTTCTTGTGGAGTCTTTAGAATTTCCAGATACAGTATCATGTTATCTGCAAATAGTGAGAGCTTGACTTCTTCCTTTCAGATTTGGATGTCCTTGATATCTAGTTCTTCTCTGATGGCTATGGCAAGTATTTCTAGTACTATATTGAATATAAGTGGTGAGAAGGGAAACCTTGTTTTGTGTTAGATCTTAGAGGAAAGGCTTTTAGTTTTTCCCCATTGAGTATAGTGCTTGCCATGGGCTTGTGGTAAATGGCTTTGACTATACTGATAAAAATTTCTTCAATTTCCATCTTGATAAGAGTTTTTATCATGGGGCCAAAGAGGGAGTACAGCTGTAGGGCATTTGCCTTGCATGCAGCTGATTCAGGATGAATGCTGGTTGGAATCCCAGCATCCAATCTAGTCCCATGTGCCTGCCAGGAGCGATTTCTGAGTACAAAGCCAAGAGTAACCCTTGAGTATGGCTGGGTGTGACCCCCCCAAAAAAAAGTTTTTATCATGAATACATGTTCAACCTTTTAATATTTTCTATGCATCTGTTGATATGATCATATGATGTTTTTGTTTCTATTTAATTGATGTGGTGTATTATATTGATTGACTTGAGCATGTTAAACTATGCTTTCATCCCTAAGATGAATCCTACTTGGTCATGGTGTATAACCTTCTTGATGAGCTTTTGAATTCATTTGTAGTATTTTTCTCCTAAATTTCAACTCTAAACCAGCTGTTTAATTTCCAGGTGTTAAGTTTATTTTTTGTTTTTGTTTGTAATTAATTTTTATTTTCAATGCATCCTGGATGTAGAAGATAGTTAATATAATTTCTATCCTCTAGATATTTTTTAATTTTTTTTATTTTTGATTATGAGAACAATGATGCAAAGAGGAGAAGGTAAAGTTACAGTGGAAGGACAATCGCCCATAAACAGAGTTCTCAAAAGAAATACCCTTGCTGATGCCTAAATATTGAACTTACAGTCAAAGAACATTAAGAAAAATAAGGCATAACCCATGTACAATTACTTTGTCCACAAGTCCCCCTATTGTAGTACATTATAACATTTCTTAGCAGTTCACAAAGCAATCTAAAGTCAAGAGATTTATGTGACTCCTTAAACATTGAAGGCATAGTATTTTTTTATATTTTCATGTGCATACATATTAGTTTAAGTTAACATCAAAAGTTTAAGAGGTTTTTTTTTAAGGGTTAGTCAAAAGGTACAGTAAAAACGGTGTTAGAGTGGCAAATATTGTTTGCATAGGCCCACCAAAATATGGGGGACATGGAAAGGAAAAGCCTGTTATTTCAGTTTTAAGTTATCTCATTTCTACTTTCATATCCTCTTGAGTCTTGTTTTCTCTTCATTTGGTTAGTTCCATAGTATCTTTGAGTTTTTGAACAATCTCTACATTTCCTCTCTAAAGTCCTTATTAAGAGAGATAATATAAGTGGGTGATGTTAGTTGGGTCATCAGAAATACCATCTTATTCATTATGTGTGGTAGGGTTCTCCTTTTTGACCTTTTCTGTGTGTATTGATTTTTATGTGTTTTGTTGGGTTTCCTAGCCTAGGAGAAATGTGAGGCTACAAATCAATCTGCCTCACTTCAGTCTCACTGTCCTCATTAGGCACATCCTATAGGGCTTAACCTTAGCTTGCTTCTTCAATGCTAATATCCGTGTCCCTTGGGCAGATGGTTCTTGGCCACCTAACAGTTTAGAGTTTTGTTGCCTAGAATCCAGCATTAGAAGTGAGTAAGGCAGCACTCCCAGAAAGTATCCTAGCAATGGCAGCTTCCAGCTCCAGCTCCTTGTCACATACCACTGTTTGCAGTCTAGTAGCACAGTTACTGATATGGTTGTTTATATCAGCCCCTGTTGAAGGCTGGTTTCTTTTCCCTCCTTCTGTACTAATGTCTGCTAACCAAGTTCAGCCATGCTTCTGGGTCCCCACCACTTCTACAATTCCATGCCTGCTTCAGGACCTTCAGGGCAATACTTACTCTGTCTCTGAGAACATCACAGGATAGTTGCTTCTTCCAGTTTAGCCTTTGTTATCTTGGGCAGCTTTGCTTCCATGGTAAAGTCCAAAGTTTTGAGTTGGTTTGTCTCACACACACACACACACACACACACAATCTATTCTCTGAGTTTGTGTATGGAGCCATAGAGGGATTTTTCTATAATCATCTAGAAAGCTATATCTTGGAGTCAACACTTTGTTTCTCCCTTTTCCATGATTCTCTGTAGGGAATATCTTCCTAAACTGTCTTCTTAGAAGTTGGAACAAACTGGTCAGTTTGATACTTCGGGAAATGATTGGAAAGTGGGGAAGGTCCAGTAAGAGAGGAGAGGGAGTAAGAAAGTTTGAAGACATCTGTAGATTTGATTATGTAGGCCTTATTGTGTTCTGCTCTTTGTATTCATACAATATAGGCAAGCTTGGAAAATTATTTAATACTTACCTTTAAATGATGCAGTCTTTGGGTACTCTTTCTCAACTGCTGCTGTAATTTTTCTAGACACGTCATCTTCAGTTAGTTTGGTGGCTTTGTTTAAAATGTTCACTAGTGTTATGTCAATGCTCCCTGAAACATGCATGCTATATCTTGTTGAAACAGATGGGCTAAAAGTGAAAAAAAAAAAAACATCACTTGGTAAATTGAGGATCAATAAACAGCCTTCAAGCTGGTCCAAATCCCCGAATTTCTCATTTCTAGTCTTACCTACTGTTCTTTCTCCACTTTAGGGGCTCTATTATTAACTTAAAATGAGATGGCATTTGACAAAGCTAAAGGTCTCTATTAGATATGTAAAGAATATTTATTTGATATTCTCAATCACTTTGGATAGAATAATATCATATTAGAGAATAATCAGAATAACTGTAAAGTCATTTTTGGAACTGGGATCTTAGAAATATTTAAAAGTAAGATATGTGGGAGTTAGATCCATAGAATAATCAGTACTATAGTGCTATTTGCCTTGCATGTTATCAACTTGGAATTGATTCTGGGTACCACATATGGTCTCCTGAGCACTTTCAAAAGTGATAACTGAGCTTGAACCAGGAGTAAGCAAGCACTGCCAGGTGTGGCAAAAATTCTTTAGTGGGTAACAGGTGTTAAGTACAAAATCAGTGAGCTTGAAGATGAAATGCAGAAAACCTCTAGATAACAAAATTAAATTAAAAATTGGCTCTAAATAAAAGAACAATTGACAATAGAATAATTCTATTAATTCATGAGAAACAACACAAGAATTATTGAGCCCCCAGAATCATAAGTAAAATCCATATATATATATATGTTTTATATATATGTATGTATGTATGTATGTATATTGTCATAGTCATATGACATAGTGTCATAGTCAATGACATTATTGTTGAGAAGTTCTCAGAACTAGAAAATTCTTGCACCCACATCCTGGACAACAAAGAGTATCAGCTAAATGAGACACAAATAAAAACATCTCAAAGCATACCCCAATCAGAATTATGAAAATAATAGATAGAGATATAAAACTGAAAGCAGCAAGATCAAAAAAGAAAATTACATACAAAAGAGCATCCTTAAGTCTTACCAAAATAAATGGTTTGGGTCTGAAGACAATGGTGGAATATATTAGAAAAAATTCATTGAAATGACTGCCTCACCAAACTCATTTAGATTTAAAGGAAAAATGTACAACTTCAGAGCTAAACAACAGTTCAGGAAATTCATAGACTTAAAACAACCTTTAAGAGAACTAAAGTGTAAAGAAAAAGAGAGAGAACTAAAGTGTCCACTTTAAGACAAGTAAAATGCCACAAATACATCAAATTTATACGAAAGAAGGACACAGATTTCCATAACAATAATATTTGTCAATATCAAAGGACTAAGTGCACCAATTCAGATATACAGGGTTGCAGAATAGATTAGAAAATTGAACTCAACAAATTTTGCTGCCTACAAGAACACATTTGAATAGTCAGAGCAAACAGAGACTCAATGTCAAAGATTGAAAGCCAATTATTCAAGAAAATACCCTCTAAGAAATCCAGGGTGGCCATACTAATTTCAGACAACATAGACTTCAAGTTCAAAAAAGTTATGAGACAGCAAAGGTCATTCCAAGTGACATGTATACCATGAAGCACTTACACTTCTAAATCTAAATGCACCTAATAATTGGCCATCAAAATACTAATACTAATTAACAACTACTAATTTATTTCAAGGAATACATATATACTATATGTATATAGTTTTATATACACACTAAGCTCTGCAAATATTCATTACAGAGAAATAAAGGGCCAACATTGAGTAATTCCTGAGTGCAGAGTCAGGAATAACCCCTGAGCACCACCGAGTATGGTCCAAAAACAAACAAACAAGACCTAGGAATTGATCTTCCATTTGGTCCAGAAACTCTGCTTCTTGGAATATACTCCAAGGTCCCAAAATTAAACAGAGAAGATATTTGTGCCCCTTAATATTCCTTGTAGTACTATATACTATACCCCATATCTAGAAACAACTCAAGGGTTCCAAAATAGATGACTGGAGGCCGGAGTGATAGTGCAGTAGTAGGGAGTTGTCTTGCACGTGGCTGACCCAGGATGGACCTGAGTTTGATTTCCAGCGTCCCATATGATCCCCCAAGCCAGAAGCGATTTCTGCTTAGCCAGGAGTAACCCCTGAGCATCTTGTCACTGGGTGTGGCCCAAAAACAAGCAAACAAAAGTAAGATAACTGGATAAAGAAACTATTGAAAATGAGCACAACCGAATATTTATTATTCATAAGAAAAGATAAAAGCATGCAATTAGCTACTATATGGAGGGAGCTGGAGAATATAATGAAGTTAGAGGGAGAAAGACTAACACATAATTTTTTTTCATCTGTAGGATTTAAAAAAACATAATGGTGGAATAACAAATGTGCAAAGACAATGGAAACAAAGTACATGAGAACTGGTAGTCAGTAGGAAACATGCTATAAAATATTATGTCTGAAACTTTATCAACAATGGTACTATGAATCACAGTGAAAAAAAATCTTGCAAATTTTTTTTATTTTTATTGTGGTCTAAGTGAATTACAATTCTCTCACGGTAATATTTGAGGCACATAGTGACAATGAGTGAGGGCAATCCCAAGACCAGTGTTGTCCTCCCTCCACCCCTGTTCCCAGCATGCATCCCAAATCTCCCTCCTTTTCCCCTTTAATTCTAGTGCAACTGTTGCCCCCTTGTACAGCTTCTCTCTGGGGCCGAAGAGATAGCACAGCGTAGAGCGCTCGCCTTGCAAGCAGCCTCCGACCCAGGACGGGTGTTGGTTCTAATCTTAGCATCCCATATGGTCCCCTGAGCCTGTCAGTAGCAATTTCTGAGCAGAGAGCCTAGAGTATCCCCTGAGCACTGCCGGGTGTGGCCCAAAAACGAAAAAATTTAAAAAAAAAAAAAAAAAAAAGCTTCTCTCATAGCAGCAGACTAAGTGGGAGGCATATGAGGATGGGGAGGCATTGGTATAGGGAAGTGGACATTTGTGAAGGGATTGGTGTCAAAACAGTGTATACCTGGAGGCCGTTGCAGTGGCGCTAGAGGTAAGGTGTCTGCCTTGCCAGTGCTAGCCTAGGACGGACCGCGGTTCGATTCCCTGGCGTCCCATATGGTCCCCACAAGCCAGGAGCGACTTCTGAGCGCATAGCCAGGAGTAACCCCTGAGTTTTACCGGGTGTGGTCCAAAAAAAAAAAAAAACAGTGTATACCTGAAATGAAATCATGAATGACTTTGTAGTTTCTTGGGTACTATTTTAAAATTTTTCTTAAAAAAAGAAAATTGATCTGGATTATTTCCAGAAGGGCAATGAAGTGAGCAGACAAGCTTCAAAGTGGGCTTGGAGCTACAGTCAAAGGAAGACTGAAAAGGGAGGAAATGTGAGCTAATATCTTTCTCCATGTTCCCAAAAACTGAGAACCTACTATGAGCAAATATCTCTCCTTACAGCTAGTAAGTAATTTGTTCAAATCAAATGATACAACTACTAAGAAAGATGAAAGGACTCATCCTAAAACGACAGACTCCCTATTTGATTTGTGATTGTTTATTTTAGAGATTTAGCATATTTTGTTCCTGATCAATTTCTCTTCTTTGTTCTATTTAACTTTGGAATAATTATTGAAATAGCAGTCAAATTCTTTACAAAATGGTTATAGCATGTTCGTTTTTCAGAACAACCCAGAAAATTCAAGACATAAGTTAAATTCTGTTTTTAGGGATGCCATCTCAAAAGAGAGTTTTGTAAGAAAAACTTGGAAAAAAATGTTGTGGGGGGTTGCTAATACTCAGTTTTGCTCAGGGCTTCCTCCTTGTTCTGTGCCCAAGGACCACTCCTGACTATGCATGGGGAAATATATGTGTTGCTGGGGTGTGGACCTGCATTGACCAGGTGCAAGAAAACCAACTACTTTAACCATGTGTTACATGTTTGGCCCCTGAACTTGAAATTTTAGTTAAAAGTTTCCTGCCATTCCTTCGTTCCTTTCTTCTTTCATTCCTTTCTTCCTTCCATTCTTTCTTCTTTTCTTCCTTCCTTCCTTTTCTTCTTCCCTTCCTTCCTTTGTTCCTTCCTTGTCTTCCTCTCTTGTCTTCCTTCCCTTCCTTCCTTCTTTGTCTTTCTTCCTTTCTTGTTTTCTTTCCTTCTTACTTGTCTTCCTTCCTTCTTTCCTTCCTTATCTTCCTTATTTTTTCCTTCCTTTTCTTCCTTGTCTTCCTTCCTTCCCTTTCTTGTCTTCCTCCCCTTCCTTTCTTTCTTCCTTCCTTTCTTATCTTCCTTCCTTGTCTTCTTTCCCTTCCTTCCTTGTCTTCATTTCTTCCTTTCTTTCTTCTCTCCCTCCCACCCTTTCTTTTTCTTTCTTTGGCCACACCCATCAATGCATGACAAAAGCCTACCCTCTGTACTACTGCTCCAGATTTAATTCTTTCTATTTCAACACATGTGTAATAAATAACTGGGGATTTAGAGAACAAGGGAATATTTTACTAGGGCTTCAGAAAAGCTTTGTCAGGATCTCAAGATGGGGAAAATATTTCTTCTCCGGGACGCTGAGTTTATAGAAGAATGTTTGCCTCTTTGAACAAGTGATCTCTTTAGAACAAGTTCCTTTAAGAATAAAATGCATGCCACATATTCAGGCCACTACCAGGAACCTGTCAGTGCTTCCATCCATCACACTTGGAGAAACACAACTAAAGGGAGTTTAAACTAAGTGCCAGCACCCTGTTTTGAATGGATCTATGGGGCCGAAGTGGTAGTGCAAGCGGTAGGGTGTTAACCTAGGACAGACCTCGATTTAATACCTGGCATCCCATATGGTCCCCCAAGCCAGGATCGATTTCTGAGCACATGACCAGGAGTAACCCCTGAGTGTCACCAGCTGTGGCCCAAAAAGAAAAAAAAATCAAACGGATCTCCTGTATTCTTCCCAGAGTTCCAGGCAAGAAGGTCATAAGGTTCCAATTACATAGATGAGGTAGTGAAAGTTCAGTAAAGGTAAAATTCTGTTCCATCTCTCAACAAAAGTTACCAAGACCAGGATACAAGTACTGATGTGGCTGATACTACCAGAGCTGACTGCTACTGTTTCCAGGATGTTCTAATCATCCTGGCCTTGGAAAGGCCTTGTCCATGAATCTAAGCTTCAAACTTAGAAACACAGGATCTCAAGTCACTGTCTACATATTTGATCTTCTAGTTCTGAGATTTGGAGCCCAGTCTCTCTGCTAACCATTCACAGGGAAAAACTGAGTCTCCTACTTATAAAATTGGCCTCTTATTTACATGTACCTCTTATTTACTGCCTAAATCAGAAATGACCATGATTAGGAAGATTTCTCTGAATGTAATTGTACATAATATATGCATACATATACGTGTATATACCTTTCATCTTATTTCACAAAAGACTTGACAAAGCTAATTAAAATAGATGCATCAGTATCACCACTAAGTATCAGTACAGGACCACAGAGTTAACTGAACAGGCTGAAGCTCATGTTTTCTATATAGGAGACCTGGGTTTAATTCCTGGAGCATCATTGGGAGTGACCTATGTGCACCAATCATGGAGGCCAGATTTGGCCTCAAAATTACAAATACATTTGCATGCAGAATAGTTGCTTTCTCTGCACAGTCCCATTGACCTTAAAATTTTCTTAGCTCACAGCACAGAGACAAGAATAAAACTAGGCATTAGAAACAAAACTCAAATAAAATCACTATCTTCTTGAGCATCCCACACTAGTACTTACATATTGATTTTCTCTACATATTCTTATTTATACTATATAAAGAGCTCACAGTTGGCCCTGTCATAGCCAGGTGTGCAATTGGATGATTCTTGTTTCGTTCACCTAGTATGAGTGAAGAGACAATGGCAGACTTTCATTCTTCTGAATCCCAAACAGTTACATTGCAGGAATTGGCCAAATGGGATTCTTTGTCTTGGGGCCAAACCAAACTGCCCCAGTGATGCTCTACATGTGTGTGCATGTTACTGTATAGTCAATCACAGACAACAATACTTTGCAGTACTGCTAGTGTAACATGAGAGGAGAGTCTGTCTGCTGGTATAAGACTGATCACTGCTTCCTGACTTGGGACAGACAGTGGAGGCCCTGTTGTTACCAAGAAACTCAGGGAAAGATGAGAATATTATGGTCACATAAGAATCCATCAGTTCAGAGCAAGCTTACCTTACTTTATGAATGACAGTCTGTCCATAGTCAGAGGCATTAAATATTCTTTCAAACTGTAAAGAACAGATATAATAAGAACTTAAAAGAGGGTGGAGGACCCGACAGTATATATATATATATATATATATATATATATATATATATATATATATATATATATATATATATATATATATACATATATATACATATATATATATGTTTTAACATTAAATAAATATTTAGGCTCAGGAATGTCAATATTCATGGTTCACCAATTACTATTGACTAGCAGCCCCTAAAAGTCTCAGCAGCAGGCTCCTACTGCTGAGCTGGATCTAGGAAACAGCCTTTTTGAGCTTCTGGTTTAGGTAAGTTGAGGTGAACATAGCACCAAACAGCAGGGGAACACAGTTTCAGTCCCCAACTGTATCAGCATTTCCTCTTCTGGAGTTGGTCTGCATGACACCACAGGGCGTTCAAGCTAAGTGAGTCTCATTGCTCTGATACAGTGGACACACGGATACTGGTTCACAAATCAATTTATTTTTCATTTTTTCATTTTTGAATGTTACTGGAGTGGAGTATCATGAGCCTAGTCCCAAGTCAGTTTTTGGAATCACCGTTTCCTGCGTTTCCTGAGTGCTCAAGGGACCCTGCAATACTGGGAATCAAGCCCAGATCTCCAACACGTTCATTAGTTATATCTCTAGTCTCCCGGAGTTCTAAAATTCTATCAGACTAATCCAAATGGTTAATTTAGTTTTGTTAACTGAATAGATCTTATCAAAGCAATTCTGTTTTACCTTTAAGAAATGAAAAAAAAGGTAAAATGAAATGAAACCATTGTTCATTTTGACCTTTTAGATCAGAAAAAAAATACCATTATATATTTAAAAATTAGATCTTAGAGTGATTCTTGTAGATGTTTGTTTGATTTGGTTTGGTTTGGGGGTTACTCCCAGTTGTTGTTAGGGTTTACTTCTGCTTCTGTGCACACGGTTTACTCCAGGCAGAATTTAGGGTACCAGAAGTGATGCTGCGGATTAATCCAGGGCCATGCCCAAGCAGCCTTATTGCCTACAGCATGTCTCTAGCTACATTCAGTCCTTATATATGTGTATATATATAGTATTGACATTAGATGTAATTATATATAACTATATAATTTATAATTATATATTATATACATAGTATCAAAATTTAGGTAAAGTTGGATGTAAAAAAAAGCAAACATTTTACTTTCCTCTTCAACAGTAGGGAAATAAATTATTTGTAATGACTTTTTTCTTTTTTTTTTTTTTTTTGTTTTTTAGGCCACACCCAGCAACACTCAGGGATTACTCCTAGCTCTGCACTCAGAAATCGCTCCTGGCAGGCTCAGGGAACCATATAGGGTGCTAGGTATCAAACCATGTCTGTCCAGAGTCAGCTGCATGCAAGAAAAAGGCCTACCGCTTTGCTATCACTTCTGCCCCTATTTGTAATTATTTAATTATTTAAATCATTAGATGTTATCTGGCCACTTGAAAGTATTTTGATTACAGTATAAATACTGCACTGGCACAGGCAACTCAAACTTTTAAAGGCCTTTTGTTGCATTTGCAATTCTCATCAAGTTTACAGGAACACAGGAGGCCCAGATTTCTTAGGGGATGTGCTGGGAAACTAGGATGCACAGAAGCCAGAGCTCTGCGTACAGTAGCCTGAACCTATCATTAAGGGTTAATTTCCTTGTTTGCATAAAAGGCACCACTATTTTTGTGGGTGTGCCATTGGAATACCAGCTCTATACTCTGCAGCTCAGTGCAAGGAGGAAGACTTTGAGACAGTTGAAAAATACTTACGAACTGAGTAATTTCAAGATGTAACTTTTGGTAAGATAATGATTCTTTATTTTCCAACACAGGTGTATATGATATTTTAAATGTAAGTGTTCCAGGATATATTTTGCCTGAAAGAAAAGCATAATATTACCATGTATTTAATGTTAAAAATTATTTATGCATTTTGAAAGCATAGATAGTTCTTCAAAATTCTAAGCTTTATGTGATAAAACTACAGGAAGTTTGGAAATACTAAACATGTTACCCTAAATCCCATCCAAGTTTGTACATCCATTTTAATTTTAGCTCTTTTTTTTTAGCTCATTTTAGCTCATCTTACCTCTTTTTTATGTCTGGTTTACATTATTATAATTCAAAACTATCATAAATTTTTTTTTTGGTTTTTGGGCCACACCCGGTGGTGCTCAGGGGTCACTCCTGGCTGTCTGCTCAGAAATAGCTCCTGGCAGGCACGGGGGACCATATGGGACACCGGGATTCGAACCAACCACCTTTGGTCCTGGATCGGCTGCTTGCAAGGCAAACGCCACTGTGCTATCTCTCCGGGCCCAATCATAAATATTTTAAAGTGTATTATGAGTTACTATGCATTTTCCATAGTTACTATGCTTTTCATAACTGTCAGTTGAAAGGCAGAAAACATTCTGTGAAGCATGTTTCTATTCACTGATGTATTCATTTTGTGTTGCTATTTGAACTTCTAATTGATTTCTGTGTGTGTTTATCATACTCAGAGGTGTTTGGGTCTTATTCCTGGCTCTACATTAAGAAATCACTCCTGGCAGTTTCAAGGGACCATCTGGGATGCTGGGACCAAATACCAGTTAGCTGCATACAAGGCAAGCACTCTACCTACTGGACTATCTCCTTAATTCCTGAACTTTTAACTATTTTAAAGGAAAATTCTTTAAAAAGTGTCAGTGAATGCCTTCTAGTTCAGTCCTTTGGAATCATCTACTGAGAATAAAATGAGTGTCAAGGACACCCTGGGGCATTTGCAATAGCTTTCATGCTTGCATCCAGTTCTTGGTTCCTAAAATTGTCCTGTTCTGAGACATAAGCTTATTTCTTGTTCAGGACACGGAGAGGATCTGGTAAGGCCTGACTCTTCCTCGTGCCCAGCCAAAAAGTCAGCGAAGGGTGTGTACACCTGCTCCCAAGGTCCACGTGAAACGTGAGGCCCCTTTGGTCCCTGACAGCAGTGACTTTGCTAGGATGGATGGAGCTAACAAATCCTGTGACCAGCAACTGAGGTGAAAGGCTGAAACCCTGCCTGTTCATGTGGTGCTGGGGAGATCACTGTGCTCAGTCACTGTCCCCAGGAACCACAGTACTTTGTATTTATGTGGTCCCTACATTTAGTCAGGGGTTTAAACATCTGTAATTTTGATTTATCCATGTAACAATGTTTTCTGAAACAAGTAAAAGTAAGGGACACAGGCCCCAGACCTTTGGGCTTTGTTCCTCCTTCTAACCAGCTCTATTTCCTCATGAGAGCCCAGAACAGAGGCAGGAACCTGTTTTCTGCTTGACTGTCATTGTTCCCTTTAAATTTTCCTCCATGCCTAATACTCTTGTAGATCTCTTCTAGTCTGTTTTACCTCTTTTCTATTGTTGTTCTGGTTTTTGATTAAGGCCCTAGCAGAGCTTACTCCTGACTTTGTTCCCAGGATTCATTCCTAGGTTTGGGGAACCATGAAGATAGCTTGGGGAAAGAGCCCAGGTCAGCTACAGCAATACAATACTTTAAACTCTATAATACACTGCCCCTCTGGCCACTTGGTAGCTTATTTTGAAAATATTGTTTTGCTATGAAGAAATCAATTCCAAAAACTACCGGGGCCCATGCTTTATTATTATTTAGGATTTTCTAGTCTACTTTTGGTATTGGATGCAGTTCAGGAGATTGCCCCTCACACAGTGGGCAGTGATCAGGGGATACTCTAAGCTCAGTGCTCATGTGTTATTCCTTGTGGTGCTCTGGGACCCTTACTGTGCTGGGTATGGAATAAGAAATGTCTGTGTGCAAAGCAAGCACCTTAGGTCCTGCACTATATTAAAGCATGGTTCACCAATAACACTCACCTTCATTACATTTCTGTTGTTTGTAGTAATAACTCTCTCGACACAGGCAGAAGAATGTATCATTCAAATTAACACATGTAGAATCAGTTCTACAGTTACTACTTTGACAAGGATAATGTTTGCCTAAAAAAGAATAGAAATATTTAAAATCTGTAAATTAAAAACAAATTATACCCCAAAATATACTGATACCTCTCTCCTTGGCACTTTTCATTTTTGTTTTGTTTTGTTTTGTTTTGTTTTGTCTTGTTTGGGGGCCATACCTAGCAGCATTCAGGAGTTACTACTGGCTCTACACTCAGAAATTATTCCTGGTAGGCTTTGGATGCCGGGGACTGAACCCAGGTCGGTTGCATGCAAGGTAAATGCCCTACTTGCTGTGCTATTGTTCGGCCTCCACATTCTATTTTTTGGCTCCATTTTTCCCTTGTGTGTGTGTGTGTGTTTGATCACATGCATGCGTGCTTAGGCTGTATTCAGTGATGCTCAATGATCACTCATGAACATAAGAGCCCATATGTAGAAACCATCAAGATAGCACAGATGTAGGGCATTTGGCTTGCATGTGGCCTACCCAGTAGAGACCCTGTTCCTGTTTAATTTCTGGCTTACCATATGGTGCCCCAGCCTTCTAGAGGCTATTTTTGAGTGCAGAGCCAAGAGTAACCCCTGAGCATCATTGGGTGTGGCCAAACAATCAATCAATCAATAAATAAAGTTTTAAATAAAAGAGTCCATATGTAGTGCTTGATATTGAAGTACAGTTGACTGCCTGGAAGACAAGAGCCTTAACCCTTATTTATACTAACTCTATAACCCTTTAATGGCTTCTAATTTAATGCATGCAGATCCAAAGAAAAATGAGAAATAATTATAAAGTAATGAAAGAATGGAGGTGGAGAAAGAATCAAAAGAGAGAGATCACAACTGTTAAAGATCAAAAATCAACTTCAATGACCCTCTTACATGATCTTAAATCATGTAAGGGTGAGCTCCCCAAAACCAGTTAGAGATTGTAGAATATTTTTGATGAAGATAGACAAGTTGTTTATAGGGAGATACAGGCAAGGAGTTTTCAAAAAGGAGTTGCATTCTGGTTTGCACTCATGGTATACAGACCCATAGAGGGAAAAAAAAGGAATGGGAAGGAGAGAATATGGGTTAAATCCATGCAACTTTCAAAAGGAAGTGATGAGAGTACTCAGCTCTCTGGCCATCTGAGTGGATAACTTGATTCCTGAGGAGAGTAATGGGCCCATGTTAACAGCACTGACTAGGAATGTACAACCAGGCAGAGCCCAGAACTCCTTGGAAGTGAAAACAGAATCCTTGTGGTAATGAAGTTGGTTATTTCTTCTTCTCTAGCATGTGAAATGATTCTAGTTTTTATATTACTTACATAAACAACAAGATCAGACAGATCAGATCAGATAACTCATAGAGCTATCTTTACATTCTTACCAACATACAGCTATAAAACATTGATTTTTTAAACTAAATGTAAGTAATGCATTTATGACATGATTACTCTCATAGTTTAGAAAGCAGTGAACAAATGCATAAAAACACCTTGATGTTTTGGCTGACATTTGCAACGAGCACCCCTGAAGGAAAGTATAAGAAGCTATATTATGTATCCCAGGGGCTGAGATAATAACTCTCCAGGGAAAAAAAGGGGCTTTTAGTTCTTGGGTTTTAGGATGGGACAGTGATTACATTTTGACTGCATATACATTTTCCATCTTTCAACATTTCTCCCTATAACTGTGGGTCTTGCCTACTTTAACTTAAAAGAAAAACCAACAAGAAAAATAAAATACTTTATTTTAATGATGCCCAGACACAGTAGAGATGAGGGCTGGAAGAACCAGCCCATGATATGAAGCTCACTACAAAGAGTGGTGAATGCAGTTAGACAAATAACTACACCAACAACGATCATGACAATGTTAATGAATGAGAGAAGTAGAATGCCTGTCTCGAATACAGGCAGGGGGTGGGGGAGAGGAGATTGGGGTATTGGTGATGGGAATGTTGCACTGCTGAAGGGGGGTGTTTTATTTTTTTTTTATGACTGAAACCCAACTACAATCATGTTTGTAATCAAGGTATTTTGAATAAAGATATTTTAAAAAAAGTAAAACCAACAACAATTCTGACAAGAACAACTAAAGCACTCAGTCATGACAGTGGGGGTGTGAAATGGCACGTTCATATTGGAAAATACTATAGCTGTTTCTTACAAAACTTAACAGTCTTAATATAAGATCTGGCAAGTGCATTCCTTGATATTTAACTAAAGAAGCTGAATGGCATTATTCATAAATACCAAAGTTTGAAAGCAATCTAATCTCCAGTAGATGAATGTGTTAAAATACACTGGTCCATTTAGACAATGAGCTATATTATTCAGTAGTCAAAGAAATGAGCTATAAAACCATGCAAAGACCTGGGTGCCACTATTCACAATAGTCAGAATCTGGAAATAATCCAAGTGCCCAAGAACAGATGAGTGGATTTAAAAAAAAAATCTGTGGTGTATCTGTGTATATACAATGAAATACCACGCAGCTGTTAGGGAAAATGAAGTAATAAAATTTGCTTATGTACATGGATGGATATAGAGAATATTATGCTAAGCAAAATGAGTCAGAAGGAGAGGGATAAACAGAATGATCAGAAGGAGAGGGAGAAACAGAATGATCACACTCATTTGTGGAATATAAAAAAAGATACTATCATAATGATGTCCAGAAACAATAGAGATGAGGGCTCAGAGAACCAGTCATTGGTAGGAAGTGGGAGTGCAGTAAGGGCAGCGTAAAGACCTCTATGACAATGATAGTTGGAAATAATCATGCTGGACAAGAACTGGGTGCTGAAAGGAGATAAAGCGATAGGCATGATTCCCCTTCAGTACAATATTGTAAACCATAGAATCTAAAAGAAAAAAAGGAAGAAAGAGAGAGGAAGAAGAAAAACTGTCTCCACAGAAGCAGGCAGGGGAGTGGGAAGGGAAGAAGTTGGACACATTGGTGGCAGGAAATGTGCACTGATGAAGGAATTATGCTAATAACTAAAACTCAATCATGAGCAATTTTTCACTTTATAATTGTGAAAAAACTAAAATTTTATTATGAACAACCTTAAACAACTGTACACCACAACTGTAAACCACATTTACATAAATTGATGTTTCAAAATCTAAAAAAGAAATTTTTTAGAGACATAGAGAGATATTTATTTAGATATTTAGAGACATAGAGCCATAGAGACGGTACAGCCACCTTGTCTGTGGCTGATTACAGTTTGATTCCTAGTACTTTAGGGCCTTAGCAGCACCACATTCTGGAGTCTCTACATTGACCACTGGCCTGGATGGCCTCAGATTGTAGGAGCAGTTCAGGCCTCCTACTTGCCACTTTGAAGCTTCCTTGCACACACACACATCCTCCCCCAAGAGACTAGGTTATAAAGGACATAAAAAGGTACATGCAGGACCATGTGTGTCTTTCCAATGATAGTGTGAATCAAAATTCTAAGTAAATGGCTTTTGTAAAGTACCGTGGCCATACTACAAGAATGTTTGGAAATTTTCAAGAGAGAAACCTTGTATAGCTCTATTATGGGAAAAATAGACAAGTAATCTCCAGTATGTACTGTCAATGTACTAAGTACTGTCAACAGGGTCATGTCAGTATATTTAGTGTACCAGGTAAAGTTTGTCATGGCTGAAAGGCTATGTTTTTCAGTCGTCCCTGTGACAGACAAATAAGTTAAGCTCAAGAGAGAAGTGTTTTTGCTATGCCCCCTGGTTATTTATGACTGGGTCAGAACTTGAGATTGCCTGATTTCATATAATGTATGGGGAAGCAAAACTGGTTTACAAAACTCCATTTCCCAATGCTGAGAGATCTAATCATGCCCTTGTTTTCAGAGTAGCCCTTACAAATGGGACATGCTGGGACCCAGGTCTCAGACACAGACTCTGGCTCTATTGGCTTCATCCCTCATTTCTTATATCTATCAAAGCACATCAAAGCTAAATAAAGAGCAGATAGGAAGAACAACCTGTTCTCCAGCCTTGGGCATGCTGATTCATTGTCAATCTTCAGTCAACCTTCTAGAAATTATATTGACTTTTTTTATGCCCTTAATGTCTAGATCTGTCAATTCTTCTAGACCTGAGATTGGTAAACTATAACTTATTAATCAGATACAGCTTGTCTTCTGGTTTTGTAGATAAAGTTTTATCAAAACAAAGACTAGTTAATTCATTTATATATGAATTATTTCAATTTAATAAGACAGTGTGGACTAGTAGCAACTAAGACCTTATTTTACCCCAAACCTAAAATATTTACTACTTTGCTTTTACTGATAAAGTTTCATGGTATTTGTTCTAAATCAAGCTTTAGGAAGCATTTTCTGTTACAAACTATCTGTAACAGATAGTTTTCTGCTAATAACTATCTTCAAACAGTTGTTCTGCTCTAGTCAGGCTATTAGAAAAGTATCATTTATTCAATTTTGATTTTTTTTTAATTTTTAAGCTCAAGTTCCATGAATTGCCTCAAATTCTTGTGTTCAGTAACTATTTTTTTCATTTCTTTGTTTTGTTTTGTTGCTGTTGTTGTTTGTTTGGTTTGGTTTGGTTTTTGGGTCACAACCGGCTGCAGTGCTCAGCTCAGGGGTTACTCCTGGCTCTGTGCTCAGAAATCAGTCCTGGCAGGCTCGGGGGACCATTATAGAATGCCGGGATTCGAACCGCCATCCTTCCTGTGTTGGTTGTGTGCAAGACAAACACAATGCGCTGTGCTATTGCTCCAGCCCCTTTTTCAGTATTTTTTTTATTTTTCTTATTTTTATTTTTAGGTTTTTGGGCCACACTCGGCGGTGCTCAGGGATTACTCCTGGCTATCTGCTCAGAAATAGCTCTTGGCAGGCTCGGGGGACCATATGGGGTGCCAGGATTCGAACCAACCACCTTAGGTCCTGGGTCGGCTGCTTGCAAGGCAAACACCGCTGTGCTATCTCTCCAGTCCCTTTAGATCTTTTTAAATAAGAAGTCAAGTTAGAACCAAGTACTTTTCATAGATCAGGGTGTTAGCCCTGTGGTGCTGAATTTGATTTGGAACCTATTTGATTAGATCTGCTCAGAGAAACAGAAACCGTTCCAGAACTCTATTCAGGAGGTTCCAGGTGATAGTACAGCACTTTGGATGTGTGCCTAGCATGTGCTTGACATGTCTTCAATTCCTGGTACTGCAAGTCCCCTCAACATTTCTGGCTGCAGCCCTGGAGGCCCCAACACCAATAATATGGCCCTAGTGTAGCATTGCATCTTCAACTCTTGTACTAGCTGAATAGCCCAGTTGGTTGAAAATAACTAGGGTGCTCTTGGGCTCCCCCAGGACCAGTTGAGAGCCCTACACCCACTCCAACAAACTACTTAGAGTGAGAACAGCTGGGTAAGTCAATTTTATAAAGCCTAGCTTCATAAATATAGTCTATGAATAGTTGTGGAAGTATGGGTAGGAAAGATATGTGAACAGGATGGAAATGTAGGAAATCTTCTTAAGTCTTAGCCAAACCTCTTCCCAATCCCAGAAAAACTGTTACCTGCCATCCTCCATAATACTACAAATCATCAATGTCTAGTCTCTATGGAAAGAATTCTTACCAGTGGTAGTAGAGCCTCGGGCATCTGTAGTGGTGGTAGACCCTCCAGCATCTATGGTGGTGGTAGAGCCTCTTGCATCTGTAGTGGTGGTAAAGCCCCCTACATCTGTGGTGGTGGTAGAGCCTACAGCATCTGTAGTGGTGTTAGAGCCTCCTGCATCTGGAGTGGTGGTAGAGCCTCCTGCATCTGGAGTGGTGGTAGAGCCACCTGTATCTGGAGTGGTGGTAGAGCCTCCTGCATCTGGAGTGGTGGTAGAGCCTCCTGCATCTGGAGTGGTGGTAGAGCCTCCTGCATCTGGAGTGGTGGTAGAGCCTCCTGCATCTGGAGTGGTGGTAGAGCCTCCTGCATCTGGAGTGGTGGTAGAGCCTCCTGCATCTGGAGTGGTGGTAGAGTCTCCTGCATCTGGAGTGGTAGTAGAGCCTCCTGCATCTGGAGTGGTGGTAGATCCTCCAGCATCTGGAGTGGTGTTAGAGCTTCCTGCATCTGGAGTGGTGGTAGAGCCTCCTGCATCTGGAGTGGTGGTAGAGCCTCCAGCATCTGGAGTGGTGTTAGAGCTTCCTGCATCTGGAGTGGTGGTAGAGCTTCCTGCATCTGGAGTTGTGGTAGAGCCTCCTGCATCTGGAGTGGTGGTAGAGCCTCCAGCATCTGGAGTGGTATTAGAGCCTCCTGCATCTGGAGTGGTGGTAGAGCTTCCTGCATCTGGAGTGGTGGTAGAGCCTCCTGCATCTGGAGTGGTGGTAGAGCCTCCTGCATCTGGAGTGGTGGTAGAGCCTCCTGCATCTGGAGTGGTGGTAGAGCCCCCAGTAGACCCTACAACATTTGTGGTAATAGAAGTTCCAGAATCTGTGGTTGAATCGGTTTGACCTTTGCCTAGAAAACAAACATACTAAGCTTTAGAAGACAGAGGCTAACTATACAATGGCAGTTATTATTTAATAGTGATTAGTACACAAATCATTCTTTTCTGGAAAATAATCACTTGGCTACATTTACAAGTAAAATACAGAACTTTATAAACACACCCCAAAATATCCATGATAAAATTTAAAGTGAAATATAAACCTGAAAAAATATTATTAAAAAGAGGGCTGGAGATATAGCACAGTGGTAGGGTGTTTGTCTTGCATGTGGCTGACCCGGGACAGACCCCGGTTTGATCCCTGGCATTCCATATGGTCCCCTGAGCCTGCTAGTAGTGATTTCTAACTGCAGAGCCAGGAGTAACCCCTGAGCATCACTAGGTGTGGCCCAAAAAACAAATTAGAAAATATGACAAAGAAGTAGCTACCAAAAAATATTATGCCATTACTTGCAGAATTGTTGATCTGTGCTTACTAATCTGAGCTGTCCTCAGAGAGGACAACTGAAAATGCCATCAGATGACACAGTCACTATCTAAATTCCTAAGCAAAATCACCCAATTTTCCATTATAAAAAGTGTTTTAGCTGTTGAGGGATATGAAAAGGAAAGAAAGAGATATTTACATTTTTTTTTTTTTTTTTTTTATTTTTTTTTTTTTTTTTTTTTTGGTGTGGGGAAGCATGGGGGGGAAAGAGAGAGAGAGAGTGTGTGTGTGTTTGTCTGTCTGTGTCTGAGTTTGTATGCGCAGGTCGGGTCTCTGCAGCCAGGTCGTGGGTCCCTGAAACACAAGGGCACCCCTCCTTTCTCCCCCCCTTCCTGCCTCAACCCCCGTGCTCCAAGAATGAATCAGGGGGCGCCACTGCAGAGGCAGACACCGCCGCCGCCGCCGCCCCCAAGCCTGGTCCCCAAATACTTTCCACCCTCTTAGAGCAGCTGGGAAGGGAAAATACCAGAGGCGGAGAGGCCCGCCCAGCCCACGCCGCCGCCCCCAGCCCGCCCGCCCTCTGCGCCCGCCTGTCACTAACGCTTGGGCTTAATGGGCCCAGAGGCTCCACAGAGGCTCCACCGGGCGCCCCAGAGCCAGCCCAGGGCCCCCTGACCACCGCCCCCAGAGCCAGCTGCCCAGGGAAAAGGGGGCGGGGAGCGGGGCAGGCGGGACATTGGCAAAGGGGGTGCCCACCCAGCGCTGCCCACCCAGGCGGGGAGGGGGAGGGGAGGGGCGGGCTCAGGAAGGGGTGAGTAAGAGCCGGGACTGAATCACTTGTTATAAATAGGGGAACCCTGCGTGCGAGTCACGGCCGCGCCGACACCCCACCCCCAGGCCTCAGACCCTAATCCCCAGACAGCAGCGACAGAGCATGGGGCCCATGGGATTCCCAGGGCCAACGCCCCAACCTATGTCCATGCCAGCAGCCACTAAACAGCTAGACGCATCCGCCTCCCCGCGCAACCCCAAGAGTTCCCGGCTACTCTGGGCGCCCCCAAAAGTCATTCTCAAAGTGTGGGCACTGGATCAAGGCGGTGGGCTGGTGTGGGACTGGGAGACAAGATGCCAGATCCCTGGGGAATGGTGGGTGGGGAACACAGGAGACGTGGAGCCTCCCAGACACCCCCCAGACCAGACGCGGGGTTCCCCGGCCTCTCCACGCCACCCCCTCCAAGCGCCCCAGGCCCATGGCCCTCGACCACACCCAGGCTGGCGCCGGCCTCGGCACCCCAGGCTCGCGATGACTCAGCCCGCTGGGCTGCCGGTGCTCGCCCGGCCTCCCACGCCCCGCAGCCGCCTGCCACACCTCCGGGCCGCCCACTCCCGGTGGCAGGCCGGGAGGTGGCCCAGTGTGGGGGACCACAGGGCACTGAGGGCCAGCAGACGGATGCCCACACACCCATCCACCCTGCCTTTCCGGCTGCTCGCTTTTCCCAAAGTGCCCCATTCACAGATGAAGAAACTGAGGCTCAGGATCCGCGGGGAGCGGAGCCGGGTCCCCCCCCGGGCTCCGGCCGCGCCCCGGGCCGGGCGGGCGGCGAGACGTAGACGCGGGGCTGGCGGGCGCGCTCCGTCCACTCACTGGCCGCGATATTTACATTTTTAAAAATAAAATTATCTTATTAAATATGCATTAAACTTTAAATATTCATTTCTAGTAAAATGTACCCATTAAATTCTAGAGATTTGGGGGTGATTTTTTTGGGGGGTGGGATGGCCACATCTAGCAGTGTTTTTTAGTATGCTCTGGCTCTGTACTCTGGGATCACTCTTGATGAGAACTAATACTTTTTTTTAGCTAATACTTTTTATATATCTCCTTTTTTTATAATATTTTATTTGAACACCTTGGTTACTCACATGATTGGGGTTGGGTTTCAGTCATATAAGAGGACACCCCCCATCTCCAGTGCAAAATTCCCATCACCAATGTCCCAAATAATCCTCCTTCCCACCCCGCCCCTACCTGTACTCTAGACAGGCTTTCTATTTCCCTCATACATTCTCAATGTTAGGATAGTTTGCAATGTAGCTATTTCTCTAACTAAACTCATCACTCTTTGTGGTGAGGTTCATGAAGTGGGCTGTAACTTCCAGCCCTCCTCTTTTGTCTCTGAAAATTATTGCAAGAATGTCTTTCATTTTTCTTAAAACCCATAAATGGGTTATTTTTAGCTTTCCTCTAATCCTCACCTCTTAGATAAAGATGATCATTTCCTATACAAGCACCCCCAGAGAACTCTTCTTATTTTTATTTTTGTGGGGCCATGTCTGACTTGCTAGAGGATCACTCCTGGGCACTTCCTTCCTTCCTACTTAACTTCCTTCTTTTCTTCCTTCCTTCCTAATTTTTCTTCCTTACTTCTTTCTTTCCTTTCTCTTTGCCTCCTTCCCTTCCTTTCTTCTTTCCATCATCCTTTCTTCTTTTCTTCCTTCCTTTCTTTTATACTTTTCTTGTTCCCTTTCCCTCATTTCTTAATCGTTTTCTTCCTTCCTTCCTTCTTTCCTTCCTTCCTTCCTTCTTTCTTTCTCTCTCTTTCTTTTCTTTCTTTCTTTCTTTCTTTCTTTTTTCTTTCTTTCTTTCTTTCTTTCTTTCTTCTTTCTTCTTTCTTTTTTCTGTTCTTTATTTCCCCTTCCCTTTCTCCTGCCTCTTCTTTTCCCCCTCTATTAACCTTCCTCCCTTTTCTTCCTTCCTTTCTTCCTTTCTTTCTTCATTTCCATTCACCTGTTTTTGAAGAGTGGGAATTGGTAGTTAGGCTACATATTGTATTTAAAAGGCAAAATTCAAAAGTCATAAAAATTTGTAATTTTGTTTATTTAAACACTATGGTTATAAGGTTATTCATACTACAGTATATAGTTATTCATGATTGAGTTACAGACATACAATATACAACAACCTTCACCAGTTCACATTTCCCATCACCAGTGTCAACAGTTTTCCTCTTATTCTTGCTGATGCCCTCTTCCCTTCCACCCTCCCTCCCCTGTGAATTTTTAATTGTTCTTTTGGAGGGCAAAATACTACTCAGCACTGAGGTTTCTGCCTTACAAGAGTAGAATGCAATTATGATTCATTACCAATCCACATATGTAATGTTGATCCTACTCTATTTGGGGGGAATCCATGGCACTTCCACAAAGAGATCTCTGGCACAATGCAACCAAGTGTGAATGATCAAAATCAACCAAATATGCAAGCCCCATCAAGCACTGCATAGGAAAACAAACGATGCAATTACCAAATATTCAACCTCGTTCTTCACAATATGAAGGGGAGGGACAGGATATAGAAATAAAACAAAATAAAATGTGCCTTACCTGGGGTTACTAAAAGAACAGCAAGAAGAGTGAAGTGAGTAAACCGTTTCATGACTTACTCTTGTAAGATAAACCAAGGTAGAAAAAACTCTTCCTGCCCACCCTAGTTTTAACTCTCTTTCTGGTACAAAGTCCAGTCATTAACCAACGTTGAAACAAAGGCAGTCACCTGTTAGGGCTAGTCATATAATATATGTCTCAGTGGTAGGATAGAGGAGTCTGACTTTATGATAGATGATGCTACTAGCTCATAGTCTGAAATGACTTAGGACAGCACCAATATCCATTAAAAAAAGAGAGGAGGGTTTATATGTGGTAAGATGAGGAGAGTTCATCTCTTTTTATTTCTCATTGAAATTAATTTATTTAGAAAATTCTGTTACATTTCATTTAAAAAATACAGATAAGGGTGATTGCAATAGATAAGAGTGGCATCTGCTTTCATAGACTTAGATGGTATGTCTCATGACTTTTTTATTTTCATAATTTTTTTTATAATTTTTTGAGATCAATGTGAACTATTAGTCTTTCACAGTTGTATTTCAGGTACATAGTGACAATGAATTAGGGCCATTCCCACAACCAGTGTTGATGTCCCTCCTCAAAAGGGAATGTTGCCATATTAAATTGATGGTGCATTTGAGGGTCAGAATGATGGGTTATACAATCTCTGTGCCCTAGTTTTGACTTGAGCTTTTATCCCAAGCAAGACTTTTTCTTCTAGAATTTTATATCAAGCAGATCCAAAACAAATTAAATTAAATATATATAATAAATAAGTAAGAATGGAGGAGGCTACCTTTACTTTTAGAAATAAACACACTAAGAGGTATAACTATTGAGGCATTAAACATGCAAGAAAAATATAGATATACCCATTAAGTCTTTTGAGATATTCTTGGGGAAGGTGAAATCCAGGGCACATTTTTATCCCACACCATGGACCTGTTGAGTTTGAGCAATGGTTTGCAACAGAGGGGCCTTCTGGAGCTGAATCTGGTAGCATGCAACAGTCCACACTTAGGGGGGGTGTGTGTGAGAAGAATGGCCACATAAAATGAGTCAGTAGGTGGTTGCAGCTTCTTGCCAGCGCACAAGATGTCAGACTAAGAGGGTGTCCTTTTGCTTTGGGATCTGGGTAGTGACTTATTGGGGCAGGAGGTTGATCTTGGTACCTAAAGCATTAGAACATTATTATAGGCCTTTGTAGTGAGAGATTGAACACCTGTTCAATGTAAACAGCTGTTTTCGTTGTTGCAGATTTCTTTGTAGTATAAAAGAGAGTAAAGTCTGTGTTTCTCTTCTTCCATTTGATGTGTTCATTTCTCCTCACTATAACGTGGCTCCTACAGGTTCAGAGTAACTATCTTTTAGACCATTGTGGGGTTTTCTGTGGAGTTATTTAATATACCACATATAAGTGATATCATTCTGTATTTATCCTTCTTCTGGCTTACTTCATTTAACATAATATTTTCTAGTTCCATTGATGTTGCTGTAAATTGCTTGATTGTGTCATTTCTTACTGCTATGTAGCATTCCGTAGTGTATATGTACCACATTCTTCATGATCCACTCATCTTTTGTTGGACATCTAGGTTGATTTCAAGTCTTGGTTCTTGTATTGATGCTACAATGAATAGTGGTGTGCGTACATAATTTTGGGTAGATTTGTTTTTATCTTGGGGATAGATATCTAAGAGAGAGATTTCTGGGTCATATGGTAGCTCAATTTTGAGTTTACTGAGAACCCTCCATACTGTTTTCCATAGGGGTTGGACCAGGCAGCATTCCTATTAGCAGTGGATGAGAGTTCCTTTCTTACAGCATCCCCACCAACAAAGTTTGGTCCCATAATTTTTGATATGTGCCATCCTAACTAGTGTAAGGTGATACCCCATTGTTGTCTTGATTCAGATTTCCCTAATAATGAGTGATGATGAACATGTTTTCATGTGTCTATTGGCAATCTGTTGGTCTTCCTCAGAGAAGTGTCTATTCATTTCTTCACCCCATTTTTTGATGGTTTTTTTAAGTTTTGTGGAGCTAACCTTTCTGAGTGCTTTTTATATCCTAGATATCAAACTTTTATCTAATGTGTTGAGTGAAGAAAAATTTTCCATTCCATTAGCTGTCTTCTAGTTTTAGCCCATATTTCTTTTGCTATACAGAAACTTTTTAATTCGATGTAGTACCATTTATTTAGATTTGATGCTATAGCTCTTTCCATTGGCATTCTATCATCAAAGACTTTTTTGAGATACAAGTCTTAAAGTGTTTTGCCCATGTTTTCCTCAATGAACTTTATAGCTTTGGGTTTGATTTCAAGGTCCTAAATTCATTTTGAGTTGACTTTTGTGTAAGGTATGAGGTATGGATCAATCTTTAATTTTTTACAGGTTGTTCTAACACCATTTGTTGAAGAGACTGTCTTTGTTCCATTTCAAGTTCTTGGCTCCTTTGTCAAATGTTAGTTGACCATATATTTGAGGAAATGTCACTGGATATTCTATTCTGACCCATTGATATGAGACTCTGTTTTTGTTCCAGTATCATTCTGTTTTGATTACTATGACTTTATAGTAAAGTTTCAGGTTAGATAAAGAGTTGCCATCCAGTTTCTTGTTTCTCAATATAGTTTTGACTAACAAAGGTCTTTTGTTCACACAAACCTTATAATTGATTGTTCTAAGTTCTTAAAAAAAATGATGTCTGAATTTGGATAGGGATTGCATTGAATCTATATAGTAGTTTAGGTAAGATGGCAATTTTGATGATGTTGATTTTTCCTACCCATGAACATGGGATGTTCTTCCACTTCCTTAGGTCCTCTTCAATTTCTTTCTGAAGTGTTTTAAAGTTTTCATGGTATAGGTCTTTCACCTCTCTTGTTAGGTTGATTCCTAGGCACTTGATATGGTTAGATAGTATTTTAAATGGGATGGACTCCTTTATCTCTTACTTGTCTACTTTGTTATTTGTATAAAGGAATGCTACTGTCTTTTGTGTATTGACTTTGTAGCTGGCCACTTTGCTGTATTGGTTTATTGTTTCTAGAAGTTTTTCTGTGATCTAGTTAGGGTTTTTAATATATATCATCATATCATCTGCAAATAGAGATAGTCTGACTTCCTCTTTCCCTATTTGAATTCCATTGATTCCTTCTCTTGTCTGATTGCTATTGCTAGGACTTCTAAAACTATGTTGAATAAGAGTGGAGACAGACTTGCCTAGTGCTTAACCTTAGTGGAAATTCCTTCAGCTTTTTGCTGTTAAGGATAATGCAGGCCATTGACTTTTTATTAAAAATAAAGTTACTCTCTTGTCTTGAGGAAGGTTTCTTCCAACCTTATTTTTTAAATAATTTTTATTGTGACCAAAGTGAATAACAAATCTTTCACAGTAATATTTAATGTACATAGAGACAATAAATCAAGACCATTCCACCACCAAGGCTGTCCTCCCTCCACTCCTTTTCCCAGCATATGTCCCATATCTCCCTCCTTTGCCCCCTGGAGTGCTAGTTGTAACTGTTTCCATCTGTGTATAGCTTGTTGTAGATAGGGTATCGATTCTGTTGTTGTTGACTTTGGATTTGGTGTTTAAGTCTGATAATTTTTTATTTCCACTCAATGTTCATATGGCTGCTTGGTCCTGGTACCATTCATTTTTATTTTTTCCCTCAAGTCATGAGGCAGAACAAGATGATTCAAGTTGTGTAACTCTGTTAGAAGAAGACAGAAAAGAAGAAGAAAAACATAACAAAATAACCAACAAACAACAAGAAAAGGCAGTAACATCAAAAAAGAAGAGCATCCAGCTACCAAAAAAGCACCAAATAGTAGCCACAGAGTGAAAAAAAAAGAAAAGAAAGAAAACAAAGAATAAAAAGGAAAAACATAAAAAACAAGAAAAAAACATCTAATCCCATCAAAAAATGGGGAGAAGAAATGAACAGACACTTTGACAAAGAAGAAATACAGATGGCCAAAAGACACATGAAAAAATGCTCCACATCACTAATCATCAGGGAGATGCAAATCAAAACAACGATGAGATACCACCTCACACCACAGAGAATGGCACACATCACAAAGAATGAGAACAAACAGTGTTGGCGGGGATGTGGAGAGAAAGGAACTCTTATCCACTGCTGGTGGGAATGCCGTCTAGTTCAACCTTTATGGAAAGCGATATGGAGATTCCTTCAAAAACTGGAAATCGAGCTCTCATATGATCCAGCTATACCACTCCTAGGAATATACCCTAGGAACACAAAAATACAGTACAAAAACCCCTTCCTTACACCTATATTCATTGCAGCACTATTTACCATAGCAAGACTCTGGAAACAACCAAGATGCCCTTCAACAGATGAATGGCTAAAGAAACTGTGGTACATATACACAATGGAATATTATGCAGCTGTCAGGAGAGATGAAGTCATGAAATTTTCCTATACATGGATGTATACGGAATCTATTATGCTGAGTGAAATAAGTCAGAGAGAGAGAGAAAAACGCAGAATGGTCTCACTCATCTATGGGTTTTAAGAGAAATGAAAGACATTCTTGCAATAATAATTTCCAGACACAAAAGTGAAAAGAGCTGGATGTTCCAGCTCACCATAGGAAGCTCACCACAAAGAGTGATGAGTTTAGTTAGAGAAATAACTACATTTTGAATTTTCCTTATAATGAGAATGTATGAGGGAAATGGAGAGCCTGTTTAGAGTACAGGCGGGGGTTGGGTGGGTAGGAGGGAGACTTGGACATTGGTGATGGGAATGTTGCACTGGTGATGGGTGGTGTTCTTTACATGACTGAAACCCAAAAACAATCATGTATGTAATCAAGGTGTTTAAATAAAAAAATAAAAATTAAAAAAAAATATCAAAAATCTACAAATACTATAAAAAAAAATGCTTGCCTTGAATATAGGCAAGGGGAGAGGAGGTGGTGGAAAGATTGCACTGGTGAAGTGGGGGGTGTTCTTTTTTTTATGATTGAAACTCAACTATAAACATGTTTATAATCATGGTGCTTAAATAAAGATATTATAAAAAAATAAAAAAAAAGTGCTGGTGTGGCAAGGTTTTGTGCTTCCTTCTTTTTTTTTTTTTTTTTTTTTTTTTTTTTTTGCATAGGCACAGTAAGTATTGGGGAAATAAGAAAGGGAATTCCCTTGATCTAAGACAGTGATCAGCAACCTTTTTTTTCAACTGAGCCAAATCCCGCCAAAACCACGATTGAAATTTTTTTGAGAGCCACACAAGGCGCGCACTGACAGAGGCTAGGAGCAGACTCCTGACTCCTGGAGTGGCCGCCTGGCACACAGAAAAGCTAAATTAAAAGTGTAAAGAGCCTCATGTGGCTCACGAGCCGCAGGTTGCCGACTACTGATTTAAGAGATTCAGGGTTTCTTTGCCCTTGAAGCATACTGCCATGGGAACAACTACTGGCTCCTTACATGCTCATTATCACACCCTAAGGTCTTCTTATGGTGCCAGGGAACTTTCCGCTCAGGCCTCTATAGCTAGAGATCTTGGCATTTGCATAGGTCATAGGATGAAATCTAGATAGAGTCTTTCTTTACAGTTGTACAGTTGTTCTGTTCCATCATTGTTGTTGTAATCAGTCTTCTGTAATAAGTAGTCTTGGTTTTTTCTCAGATCCTAGGCCAAAGCCTAGGATAGAGTCTTTCATTATGGTTCCAGAAGTTCAGCTCAATCTCAGTTTTCAGAGTTGGAACTCTGGAATTAGAGATCTTGATTTTTGTACAGTCCTAGACTGAAGCCTAGGCTAAGATCTTTCTTATTGGTCCCAGGATAAATTCTGCCTAGTCATGGTTGTCAAAGTCAGTCTTCTGTAGTTAGCTATCTTGGTTTTTGCACAGATCAGAGGACAACATGTCTTTTGATTTGATCTTACCTTTAGGTGATGAGATAGGACAACCTGCTTTTAGATCAAGTTGTTGCCATTTCCTCATTGTCAGGATGTCATATCAAAACTGGTGCAAGTTGTTGCAGATGGTATTAGAAATTTCCCAGGGGGAGTTTGATTCCTGGTGTTGTTGCAGGGAACTGTATTGGTTCTATGTCTGGGATCTGGGTTTCAGGGTTGTTTTTGGATGATCACTGTTCAATCTTATGGAGTCTAGGCTTCAAGCTCTATTTTGCTGAGTGTTTTCATCATGAATGAGTGTAGAATTTTATCAAGTGTCTTCTCTGCATCAATTGATATGATCATGTGGTTTTTGTCTTTCTTTTTTGTTGATGTGGTATATGGTGCTGATTGATTTGCATATGTTGAACTATCCTTGCATCCCTTGGATGAATCCCATTTGGTTATGGTGTAAATCTTTTTGATATTTTGTTGGATTCTGTTTGCTAAGATTTTGTTAAGAATTTTTGCTTTGCGAAGAGGAGGAAGATTGGGGATATTGATGATGAGAATGTTGCACTGGTGAAGGGGGATTTTTATATATGACTGAAACCCAAATACCATTATGTCTGTAATCAAGGTGCTTAAATAAAGATATTATTAAAAATAATTTTTGCATCCATTTTCATTAGTGAGATTAGTCTGTAGTTTTCTTTGTCAGCTTTGGGAATGAGCATGATATTAGCCTCATAAAAGGAATTAGGGAGGATTCCTGTCTTTTCAATGTTTGGAAGAGCCAGAGGATCAATGGCAGTAATTCTTCTCTGAATGTTTGCTAGAATTCACTTGTAAAACCATCTGGTCCTGGACTTTTATTCTTAGGAAGTTTCTTAATTATTGCTTTAATTTCTTTAGATCATTTTGGTCTGTTTAGGATTTCTACTTTCTCCTTATTAAGTCTCAAGAGATGATATTTATCCAGGAATCTGTCAATATCTTCTGAGTTCTTTAACTTGAGTACAGTTGTTCATAATAAGCCCTCATGATGTCTTGGATTTCTTGATGTTCTGTTGTAATCACTCCCCTTTCATTTGTGATCCAATTTATTTGAGTGTTTTCCTTTTATATTCCGTATGAGTCATGCCAGTCGTTTGTCTATCTTGTTTATAATTTAAAAAAAAAAACAGCTCTGGTTTCATTGATTCTTTGTATTGTTTTCTTTGTTTCTACGTTGCTTATTTCTGCTCTGGTTTTTATTATTTATTTTCTTCTACCTGTGTTTGGTTTCCTCTGCTGTTGGTTTTCCAAATCTTTAAGGTATTCCTTTAAGATGTTGATTTTGTCGTTTTCCTAACATAGGCCTGTCTTGCTGAGTTTCCCCCTAATTACTACCTTTGCTGTGTATCATAGCTTTTGGCAATCTGTTTCTTTATTGTCATTCATCTCGAGGAATCTTTTTATTTCTTCCTTTATTTCCTCTTTGATCCAGTTGTGAAAAGCATGTTGTTTAGTCTCCAGGTGTTAGATTTTCTCCACATCTTTTTGTTTGTTTGTTTGTTTGTTTTTGGGTCACACCCAGCAGGGCTCAGGGGTTACTCCTGGCTATATGCTCAGAAATCACTCTTGGCAAGCTAAGGGGATGCCGTGATTCGAAACCCCATCCTTCTGCTTGTAAGGCAAACACCTTACCTCCATGCTATCTCTCCGGCCCCTATCCACATCTTTTTTACAGTCATTATTGATCTCTGTTGGATTGTGGTCTGATAGGGTGCTTAGTATAATTCTTATATTTGTGACTTTATGCAAGTTATATTTGCGTCTATTCTAGAGAAAGTTCCATGTGTACTTTGAATAATGTGTATTCTGCTTTCTGAGGATGGAGGGCCCTGTATAATTCATTAGTCTTAATTCTTCTAGATTTTCATTTAGGGCTCTTACGTCTTTGTTAGTTTGCCTAGTGGATATATCTAGTGGTGATAATGGGGTGTTGAAGCCTCCTACTACTATCAAATTTCCTTTCATATGTTTCTCTAGGTATGTGAGCAAAAGCCTTACATATATTGCTGGCTCTACATTTGGTGCATAAATGTTGATCAGAGTTAGTACTTCTTGGCCTAATGTTCAATAAGTAAGTAAATATTTCCTGATCAATAAATAGTGCCCTTCTTTGTCTCTGAGTACTTTCTTGAGGTTAAATGCAATTTGGTCTGATATATGTATGGCTGTCCCAGCCCTTTTTTTCCAGTGGCTTGAATAATTGATTTCCATTTTTATTCTAACTTTATGTCTATCCTGATATTTTAGATGTGTATCCTGCAGGTAGCAGATATTCAGTTTTTGTTTTCTGATCCAAACCTCTACTCTATGTCTTTTAATGGGGGAATTTATTTAGTCCATTGACATTTAATATTATTGACAGAGAGGGTTCTTGAACTGTTATATTGTGTAGGGTTGTTGTCGTTATTGTTGTTGTTGTTGTTGATACAATTTGGTGTTTGGATTGTGTAGTTTATCTTTGAGTAATTCATTTAGAGTTGGTTTGGCTAGTGCAAATATTATGAGTTCTTTTTTTGTCTGAGAATGTTTTTAGTCCTCCTTTTCATGTAAATGAGAGTTTTGCCAGGTAGTGGTCTCTAAGTTTGAAGTTTCTTTCATTCAGTAAGTTAAATATGTCATCCAACTGTCTTCTTGTCTGAATTGTTTCAAATGGGAGGTCTGGTTTGATTCTTATGTTTCTTCCTTTGTACTTGAGGGTTTTTTTTTTTCACCCTTATTCCTTTTAAGAATTCATCTCTTTCTTTGTTCTTTTGCCATTTGGATTACTATATGTCTTGCTGTTGATCTATTAGGGTCTATTTTATTTGAAACTATTTTAGAGCCTTGGATTTGTATAGATGCCTCTTTCCAGAGGGTGGAAAAATTTCTGCAATTATTCCCCCTCACTACTTATTCTTCTCTTTTCCCTTTTCCTCCACTTCTGAAATTCCTAGACATAGATTATCATATCATCTGGCATATAAGAAGACTTTTAAACCCATGAAAATCTTCTTAAAAGTTGGCTTGCAAAAATAGGCAAACTCAGACCTCCAGCTAACACCATGCACAAAGGTCAAATCCAAATGGATTAAGAACCTTGATATCAGACCCAAAACTATATAGTATAGAACAACATGTAGGTAAAACACTCCATGACATTGAGACTAAAGGTATCTTCAAGGAGAAAACATCACTCTCCAAATAGGTGGAAGTAGAGATAAACAGATGGAACTATATTAAACATAGAAACTTCTTAATCTCAAAGTAAATAGTGACTAGAAAAAAAGCCACCTACAGAATGGGAGAAACTATTCACCCAATACCCATCAGATAAGGGGCTAATATATAAGATATACAGGGTATGACATAACATAACAAGAAAAAAAGTCTATCCCCATCAAAAAATTGAGAAAAAGAAATTAACAGACACTTTCTCAAAGAAGAAACACAATGGCCAAAAGGCACATGAAAAAATGCTCTACATCACTAATTATCAGGGGGATGCAAATCAAAACAACAATAAAGTGCTATCTCATGCTACAGAGACTGCACACATCACAAAGAACAAAAACAACCTGTGCTGGTGGGAATGTGGGGAGAAAGGGACCCTCATTCACTGCTGGTGGGAATGCCATCTAGTCGAGCCTTTATGGAAAACAATAGGGTGATTCCTCGAAAAACTGGAAATTGAGCACCCATATGATCCAGCTATACCGTTCCCAGGGATATACCCTAGGAACACAAAAACACAATACAAAAATGCCTTCCCTATACTTATATTCATTGCAGCACTATTTACAATAGCCAGAATCTGGAAACAACCAGATGCTCTTCAAAAAATAAATGGTTAAGAAACTCTGGTTTCTTAATACACAATGAAATATTATGCAGCTGTCAGTAAAGATGAAGTTATAAAATTTTCCTATATATGGATGTACATGGAAACTATTATGCTGAATGAAATAAGTCAGAGGGAGAGAGAGACACACACAGAAAATCATCTATGTGTTTTTAGAACAATTAAAAATCATTAGTGTAATGATGCCCAGAGACAATAGAGAGGAGGGTTGGAAGGACCGGCTCATGCTATGAAGCTCACCACAAATAGTGATGAGTGTATTTAGAGAATTAACTACACAAACAACTACCATGACAATGTTTTTTAATCATTATTTAAAACCATGATTACAAACATGACTTTAGTTGGGTTTTGGTCACAAAAAGAACACCCCCCCTTCACCAGTGCAACATTCCCACTACCAATGCTCCCTATATCCCTATATCCCTCTACCCTCAACCCCTGCCTGTATACAAAACAGGCATTCTACTTCTCTCACTCATTAACATTGTCATGGTAGTTGTTAGTGTTCTAGCTGCATTCACCCATCCTTGAGGTGAGCTTCATACTGTGAGCTGGTCCTTCTAGCCCTCACCTCTGGGCATTATTATAATAATGCCTTTTATTTTTTTTAAAACCCACTACTCTGTGTCTCCCCCTTTGACTTATTTCACTCATTTCCATGTCCATCCATGTATAGGAAAATTTCATGACTTCATCTCTCCTGACAGCTGCATAATATTCCATTGTACCACAGTTTCTTTATTCATTTGTTGAAGGACATCTTAGTTGTTTCTAGAGTCTGGCTGTTGTAAATAGTGCTGCAATAAATATAGGTGTGAGGAAGGAATTTTGGTATTTCATTTTTGTGTTCGTAGGATATATCCCTTGGAGTGGTATAGCTGGATCATATGGGAGCCCAATTTCCAGTTTTTGGAGAAATCTCATATTGTTTTCCTTAAGGGCTGGAATAGATGGCATTCCCACAAGCAGTGAATGAGAGTTGCTTTCTCCCACATCCCTGCCAGCACTTATTGTTCTTGATCCTTGTGATGTGTGCCAGTCTCTGTGGCATAAGATGGTATCTCATTGTTGTTTTGATTTGCATCTCCCTGATAATTAGTGATGTGGAGCATTTTTATGTGCCTTTTGGCCATGAAATTGAGAGATTGTCTATTCATTTCTTCTCCCCATTTTTTGGTGGGGTTAGATGTTTTTTTTTTCCTTGTTACGTTCTATCAGTTACTTGTATATCTTAGATATTAGCCCCTTGTCTGATGGGTATTGGATGAATAGTTTCTCCCAATCTGTGGGTGACTTTTGTATCCTAAGCACTATTTCCTTTGAGGTTCAGAAGCTTCTAAGCTTATTATAGTCTCATCTGTTTATCTTTGTTTACACTTATATGAAGAGTGCTGTTTCTGCCTTGAAGATGACTTTACTCTCAATGTCATGGAGTGTTTTTACCTACATGTTGTTCAGCATATCTTATGCTTTCGGGTTTGATATTCAGATCTTTAATCCATTTGGATTTGACCTTTGTGCATGGTGTTAGATGGAAGTTTGAGTTTGCTTTTTTGCAAACAGCTGACCATTTGCTCCAACACCACTTGTTCAAGAAGCTTTCCTTGCTCAATTTTGCATTTCTTGCCCCTTTATCAAAGATTAATTGATTGTATATCTGGGGCATATCATGACAATGTTAATGAGAGAGGTATGTTGCTTGTCTCAAATACTGGCAGGGTGTGGGAGAGAATGGGGGGGCATTGTTGGAGAGAATGTTTCATTGGTGAAGAGTGGTGTTTTTTTTTTTACATTGGAGGAATATTTGTGTTTTTATCATTTTAATTGTGATCAAAGTGAATTTCAAGTCTTTATCACAGTAATATTTAAGGTACATAGTGACAAAGAATTAGGGCCATTCTCACCACTAGTGTTTTCCTTCCTCCACCCCTGTTCCCAGCATGCATTCCAAACCTCCCCGCTTCACATCTTGAACTGCAATGAAACAAGTCTCCTTTGTGTATAGATTTTGTAGATTGAATATCGATTCTGGTGTCATTAACTTTGGGTTTGGTGTTTAAGTCTGATCATTCTTTATTTCCACTCAATGTTCATATGATGGATTGTGCCTGGTACCATCCTTTTTTTTCCCTCAAGTTATGAGGGAGAACAAGATGATTCAAGTTTTGTTGTTCTGTTGGAAAAAGAAATGAAAGAGAAAGAAAGAAAAAAAGAAAGAAAGAAAGAAAGAAAGAAAGAAAGAAAGAAAGAAAGAAAGAAAGAAAGAAAGAAAGAAAGAAAGAAAGAAAGAAAGAAAGAAAGAAAGAAAGAAAAGAAAGAAAGAAAGAAAGAAAGAGAGAGAGAGAGAGAGAGAAAAGAAAGAAAGAAAGAAAGAGAGAGAGAGAGAGAGAGAGAGAGAAAGAAAGAAAGAAAGAAAGAAAGAAGAAAGAAAGAAAGAAAGAAAGGAAAGGAAGGAAGAAGGAAGGAAGGAAGGAAGGAAGGAAGGAAGGAAGGAAGGAAGGAAGGAAGGAAGGAAGGAAGGAAGGAAGGAAGGAAGGAAGGAAGGAAGGAAGGAAGGAAGGAAGGAAGGAAGGAAGGAAGGAAGGAAGGAAGGAAGGAAGGAAGGAGGAAAGAAAGGAAAGAAGAAAGAAAGAAAGAAAGAAAGAAAGAAAGAAAGAAAGAAAGAAAGAAAGAAAGAAAGAAAGAAAGAAAGAAAGAAAGAAAGAAAGAAAGAAAGAAAGAAAGAAAGAAAGAAAGAAAGAAAGAAAAAGAAAGACATTGAGGGACTCTGTCTAGAGGCTATAAATATCAATTCAGAAGAAGAAAGAAAAAAGAAAAGGAAAAACAAAAACAAAAAAAGAAACATTTTTATTATTGAAAGCCAACTACAATCATATTGGTAATCATGGTGCTTAAATAAAGATATCATTAAAAAAAAAAACAATATAAGGGCCGGAGAGATAGCATGGAGGTAGAGCATTTGCCTTGCATGCAGAAATTCGGTGGTTCAAGTACTGGCATCCCATATGGTCCCCTGAGCCTGCCAGGAGCGATTTCTGAGCATAGAGCCAGGAGTAACCCCTGAGTGCTGCCGGGTGTGACCAAAAAAATAAAACAAACAAAAAAAAAACAATATATAAGTTGACCCTGGCACTTATAGGGGCTGTCAGGCATTGGCATATGTAAATACTCTTGTAGCTATACAGGATAGCTATACACTATTGTTGCTATTTGGCACTAGCGACCCTGAAAGCCCAGATTTGCTAGATCTTCTGGAGCAGAACCATTAAATTTGAACTGCCCAGGTACATCTGCTAGACACTGGTGATATAGTTTCTGTGAGACACTAATAACTGAAAATTCCCAGTGATTTCAACACTATCTCCAGCTAGAAATAGTGAGTGTAAATCAAAGATTGCTTCCCAGGCCCTTAAATATATATCCATAGCCAGTCTTCACATAGAACCAAGCATTATGAAGAAACAAAAAGATTCATCTGCACTGATGGATGAAGACAAAAGTCTTGAAGAACCCCCAAGTGCATCAAGCTTACTAAACTCCTTGAAATCTTCAAAGCAGTAATCTTAAGGTTGCTCTCTGAATTAATTAAATAAACAAAAGAGAATAAGGACAGGAAAAAAAATGTGAGAGTAGGAGAAAATTCAAAGAGATCAATGAGCTAAAAAAAAAAAAAATAGTTAGCTGTACTGAAAAATACAGCAGAGGAACTCACCAGAATGACCAAGCTGGCAGTGAGATTGTGGGTAAGGTAGAGAAAACCAAATGAAATAAAAAATTAAATTAATTTTAATTATTAAAAATCAAAGAAAATATAAAATTTGGGGGACATCAAGATAGTTACATCAGAGAAGTCTCAAAGGAGAAGAAAGGAAGGGAAAGATATATTAACTTTAAAAATAATCTCTTTCTTAGGGATGAGAGGCTCAGCAATGAGAGGACATGTTGCTGCTAAGGTTTGGGGGTTCTAATTCCTTCAGTCACACACGAAGTACTCGTGAACAATGATGTCATTGTGAAAATATAAACTAGTACTCTAATTAAGACCTGCTGTTTTCTTAAATTTTGTGTGCACAGCTCTAGGAAAGAAGGTTGCTTGGAAGTTTACTTGAAGGGACATCAGTGGTGCCCAAGTGAGGGACAGAATCAAGACCAAGAGCCAGTGGAATGCAGCAGCTCCTCCTAGTAAAAGAATGCCAGCACGGGACATAGAAATACTACACTACAACCGTGACATGGGGAAACAATGCAGGTCCCCATCATGCTTAGAGAAAGAAGATGATAGTTCTGATGACCCAAAAAAGTACAACCATCTATTTAGCTTCTTGATAAGGACTTTAGAGAAGAAATATAGAGGGTGTTCACAGAATTCAAAGAAAGCATGGAACTCTGAAACACCAACTACTATTTTATGTGTCATTTGAGTATTAGCGAAAGTGAGTAGAGATAGAAATCAAACAAACAAACAAAAGAAAGAAAGAAAGAAAGAAAGAAAAGAAAAGCTGAGGTCCTCACCTTTGAGTGAGTTATACCCAAAGGTTAAGAGTAATTTAGAAAAATTTTCTGGAGAGAAATTGACTGAGACTTGCCTTGTTGATCTGATTATGGTGAGATCTTTATTTTTTTTAATAATATCTTTATTTAAGCACCATGATTACAAACATGTTTGTAATTGGGTTTCAGTCATAAAAAAAAAAAAGTACATCCCCTTCACCAGTGCAACCTTCCCTCCACAAATTCCTCCCATCTCCCTTGAGCCCATCTAGAAGCACTGATTGGATTTTGTTTTTATAGAGCTCCCCACAAGAGAATGGCCCTTGTTCTTTTTTGGATTTCTTTGAGGTCTCTCCTACAAACTTGGTGAATCCTCCACTCTCCACTACTCCTCAATCTACTCTGGGAAACAAGGGAAAGGACATTTCACTTACTTTCTTAATATTCATTGCTTTAAACTTTGCATATTGCTATGAAGTTAGAACAGGTCAGGACAAAATTTCTTTAAAACATTTTTTATGAAAAATAGGGGAAGGCAATGACTGATTTTGGGAGGTGGCATGGTTTATTAAGGTCTTCTCCCACTGAGTATTAGACTGAATTGATAAAAATATCTTTCCTTACTAGAGCTTATACTCCTCTCTCCCCCACTCAGTGGAATTTGTCTTGCAAAAATACAACCAAGGAAACTTTGGGGGGAAAGTAACTCAGCCTTGATGGGCCTCTTTTGTAAAATGTCTGGATTGGCAATGTCAGTGATTTCCATATTTACAGCTTTTGTAAAAAAAAAAAAAAAAGTAAGTATGTGCTCAAAACAAGCAAAATAGTTTGGTATTACACTAAGCATGGGTGCTAAAAAAGATCAAACCAGCATTTGTTATTGCCATTGTTGGATAGAAAATGACACTACAGGTACCGTATGAAAATGATATTGGAGAGCAAGAATAAAACTTGCATAGAAATGAGAAGGGCCTTCAATGAGTGGTAAAAATGTAGTATGTATTTGAATAAACGTATGGTGCATTTGCATGACTTTATGATATATTTGAATGAATGTCTGGTATATTTGAGCATTTACAGATGACAGGGGGGTTAATATCCAAAGTATGCAAAGAACTTGTAAAAGTTATGCTTTTAATAAAGAACTTGACTAAACACATGCTGAGGATATGAAAGGCACATCTCTAAAGGAAACATATAGAAGGCCAACAGGCAAATGAAAAGATGTTCATCGCTATTATCACTAGAAATTCAAATGGACAATGAGATCTCACTCACCTCCCATTGTGAGGATGGCTATTGCTCAAAAAAATTAACAAAAGTAGTGGAAAGGATGTTAAAAATAAAACCTTATGCGGGACTGGAGAGATAGCACAGCAGTGTTTGCCTTGCAAGTAGATGATCCAGGACCTATGGTGGTTGGTTCAAATCCCGGCATCCCATATGGTCCCCCTTGCCTGCCAGGAGCTATTTCTGAGCAGATAGCCAGGAGTAACCCCTGAACACTGCCAGGTGTGGCCCAAAAACCAAAAAAACAAAAAAAACAAAAAAAACCCATATGCATACAGCATGTAAGTGTGATGTTGGGAATGATAGAGGGGTGAGAGGAACAGGACAGACAAGAAGGAACATGAATTGCATAACCATTGTGAAAAGTAGTTTGTAAATTCTCCAACCCTAATAAAAGTAGAAATTTCATATGAGGGTAGGGTGTTTGCCTTGCCCACAACTGTGCAGTGTGAATCCCAGCACCATATATGATTTCCCAGGCACCTTCAGGCGTGACCAACCCCTTATCATAGAGCCACGAATAATCTCCAAGCACTACCAGATGTGGCCCCAAAACAAAAACAAATTTGATATGATTTAGTTTTCACAATTTGGACAATTTACACCCTACCCAATATCAGAATGCCAATTCAAACAGATAGGTGCCTTCCCATGTTTGCTGGCTTTTAGCAGCCAAGATCTGGAAACAACCTAGAATCAAGGTAAGTGCTCATCCACTGACAAATGGATAAAGAAGATGTGGTATAAATGCACAATTTATAAACTGGAGGCTGAAGAGAGATAGTGTAGAGGTTAAAGTGCTAGCCTTGCATTCAGCTGAATCCAATTCAATACCCAGAACTGCAAATGATCTTCTGAGCACCCCCCAGGAATTATCCCTGAGCAAAGAGTAATCCCTGAATACCACTTGGTATGTCCCAGAAACAGAAAAGGGGAGAAAACCTCAAATTCACAAATTTAGCTATAAAAAGAAATGTTCCCATGTGCAACAACATGAACAGAACAAAGGGTGCAGCGCTCAGGGGCTACTCCTGGCTCTATGCTCAGAAATCGCTCCTGGAAGGCACGGGGCGGGGGGTGAGGGGGAGACAATATAAGATGCTGGGATTCGAACCAGCATCCTTCCGCATGTAAGGCAAATGCCCTACCACTATGCTATCTCTCTGGCCCCATATGATTTTATTCTCATGTGGTAAATAGATGAACTAAATAAAACAAATAAAAAAATTGGACTATGGAAATAATTTTGGTTACCTGAGCAAAGGAGAGTGGGTAAATAAGAATGAAGGGGATAATTATATGCTGAGAGATAGAACTGTATCATCAGTGGTAAACTTGAGAGTAATACACCTGTGGGTTTTCAATGATGTACATCTGAATCGGATGCAGTGCTATAATGCAATGCTATCTCAATTTTAAGGAAGAGGCATAAAATAAAATAGGACTGAAAAAATACCACCATGGAAAAAAAAACGGAAGAAACTTCTTTATAAAGTTCCTCAGACAAATTCAGATTCTTGAACTTTACCAAATTGCTAATGTTCTGAGAAGGCAATACAACATTGCTCTGGGGGACCAGAGCAGTAGTATAGCAGGTATTGCACTTTGCCTTGCCTGGGGCTGACCTGAGTTCCTTCCTGCCATGAGTGATGCTAAGTGTAGAGCCAGGAATAAACTCTGAGTATTCTGGGTGTGACACAAACACAAACAAATGATTATACTGCTCGAAAAACCCAGGAGAAAACTGCTACCTACTTTTACTTTGTCACAGCTACCATTCTCATGATGTCTTCCTCTTCTAGGACCTTATTCTTTTCATTTCTATTTCAAGAACTCTTCCACTTCCCCAAATTGGATTGTGTACCCCAATTTGGGCCTGAATCTGTGAACCCCAATTATACCTTTCTACTACTCCCAAATACTTTTTAACTTAATCATTAATCTTGCTGATTTCTATTGAAGATGATTGGTTTCAAAAGATAAAAAGACCATTTTTACAACACCAAAGAACTTTATTGCATAATACTAATGAAGTGAGTGAAGTTTGCCTTTTAACAAACCTCACTACTACTTCCACACATTTGGCAACAGCTCAGTGATGGCCTTTCCCAAATGCTCCTCCCACAGTTTTCCCAAAGCCATCCAGTGTGGATATGTAAAATGGTAGTATGCTTATATTCATAGGTCATGATTATTATATCCACGCCACTTGGTTTTTTGCAAAAACTTTGCCTCGAGGTGAAACATGAAACAATCAATATATAAGTAAGAGACAGAGTATTCCATGCCTGTGTGTGAAGGCTGTAGAGAGATGAGAACATTGAACCTTGTCCTTATCTCTTAGTTAAATATAGACCAATTCTCCTCTATTATAGTGTATTACTCAAACAACATGTATCACATTGGTGATAGTAGTTTCACACTGTTAATGCTTTACAATGGGATATCATGACTATGAAACAAGTGGAAACGAAAGGTAAAAGAACAGAAACTGGGCCGCAGTGGTAGCACAGCAGTAGGGCGTCTGCCTTGCATGTGGCTGACCCAGGACAGATGCAAGTTCAATGCCTGTTTCAGGCTAGCTGAGTTGGGCAGCACTGAAGGGGGCTTCAGGGTTATTCAATAGGAGGAGGGGAGCAAGGAGACTATGAACAGTGGGTATTCAGAGTCCAGACATACTCAAGAGTAGTTGGAACTGAGTCCGGTTTATTGGGGGTTCTACTTAATATTTAAGCAAAAAGTTATCAATTGTACAAAGTTGGGTGGATCAAATGTAACATGTTTTTTGCTATAGAATAAACATTACATATCAGCATAATCATTAGATCATCATCTAAACGTTATACATATATTGTAAATTCTTTGTCATCAGTTTAATTTGCCATAAACAGACATCAGAAAAGTATTTGTTGTTTCCTTTTGGATATGATTCTTGGTAGTGAACAGAAATCAGAAAAATACTTATTTTTTCCTCTTGGATATGATTCTTGCTAGTCACCTATTAACTGACAAAGTACAACCCCATTGTCCATTTAATATTATATCAAAGGGTTATTGTGAAAAAAGGGCAGGTGTAATTATAAGACCAAACATACCTGTAGTCTACAAAATACTAAATAACTGAATAAAAAATATTACTACTGATTCTACTAGCTTTGGGGAAAATATTTTTGTATATTATTCTATCAGCTTAGAGTAAGCAAGATATGTTTCAGCAATTCTTGTTTTAATGCTTGTTTCTATTATGTACTCAGCATTGTTAATTCTCATCATACATACATGTTTAGTAAGTTCATGGTTGCTATCCTGCCAAGTGCTTACCTAAGGCACACTGGCCTTTTCTCAGCAGTGTCTATCAGGACTGCACCCTCTTTTTCAGAGGGGAGGCTTGGCCTGCACCCATTAGCCCTGCTGGAATCCAGCCATCATGCTTGTAGATGCCAGGTGTAACCCCTGAGTGCTACCAGGTGTGGTCCAAAAAAACCCAATAAATAAATAAATAATAAAAGAACAGAAATTCGTGTTATTTAACCAACAATATTGTTATTTTGGACACTTTATCCACCATGCTGACCAGGAAATTTATTCAAAGTCAACTTCATCCAAGCCTGACATATATGATGCAGTTATGGTTCCTGGCTCTGTTTCACAAACCCTTGGAATTTTCTGAGGAATAAAAATAATTAAATAGTTTCTGCATTTGAGGGAATTTATAATAGTCTCATCCTGCATAGCCATGGAAGTGAAAAAAGGACTGGAACAATAGTACAGTAGATAGGGCATTTGCCTTGCCTGAAGCTGACCCAGGTTTGATCTCCAGCGCCCCCTATGGTCTCCTGAGCACCGCCAGAAATAATTCCTGAGTACAGAGCCAGAAGTAACTCCTGAGTAATGCTGGGTATTCCCACCACCACCACCAAAAAAAAAAAAAAGACCAACCTTAAACAAACAAACAAAAAAAGTGAAAAGATTGTCTCATGAATAGGACTTTTGGAAACACCTAAAGAGCACAGCTGGTTGCTAGAGTAATGAATCACATATAGAGAGTTGGAAGCTTCATCCTGTTGGAAGGGGTAGAAGGTACAAATGTCTCAACCACCAATGCATGTACAAGGAAGCCTCCATGAACATCTCAAAAAGAGGATGTCGGAGAGTTTCTGGGTGCGGGAATTGATTCTTCTGTGTTGCCATGCTGTAGTTCAATTTCACAGGAACATAGACGCTCCTTTGTAACCTTGTCCTGTTGTGGGTATTCATTTGGCTGTTAACTTATCTTCTTTACTTTGTTAATAAAGACATCATTATATCTTAATAAGGACATATTGTAAGACATAAGAACCCTAGCAAATACAGATTTCCTGAGTTTTGTGAACTATTCTAGCAAGTTAATTAAACCCAACTCTAGGGAGCCATTCAGAGGTAAGAAGCACAGGAAACAGCTAGAGCATGTCCTCTGACTTGGAGGACAGTCTTGTGGGGATAGATCCCTTCATGTTAGAACCATGTGCTTTCTCCAGATAGGTCATATCAAGAACTGAATTCTTCCTTTCCTTTTCACTTTGCAGTGCTAAGATTAAACTCAGGGTCTCACACATGTAAGGCAAGTGCTCCACTGCTGGGATACATCTTGATTCTTAGTTGAATTTGGACACCGTGCAGTGTTTGAGAATTTCTTGTTGGTGTGAGGAAGTCTAATACATTGACATGTCTACTCTGAGTTGAGTCCAAGAACTCTTTATTATATAATAGTTCCATAACTCATTAGCTGGGATAATTCCAGCATGCATTTAGTGTTTAATCTATGTCTATTTACCTTTAGCTATGAGACCTTTGCTCAGAGTTCTTATTTATTTATCATATTTACTTACTGTCATCAGCTTGTAGCTCTCAGAGTTGCAGTGTTCTTCAAGATCCTTCATTCCAGTAGTTTGATAATGCTGAATCATTTTTCCCCCACTTACTCGATTTCTGGAGATCTCAGTGAAACACACTGAGTCACTCAGCAGCACAGTCTTGATTCCTATCCCCAATAATTCATGGTTTAGAGCTCATAGGACTATCCAGCATATGGAAAGGAGGAAGTGGGAGATGATAATACACTACTAGCAAGTTCAAGTAACCAGAGACAGACATTGGTAAACCAATGAAAATGACATACAATTATGAGACAGTTTTCTTTGAAGGCCAGAAAGCTCTAAAACAGAGGAATAATATCCATTATGTTCTTTTGTTGTTGTTGAGGTTTTCCATATAAATTCCCCATCTTTTTTGAGAGGTGGGTATTGAATCACACCCAGTGTTGCTCAAGTCTTAATCCTGGCTTTGTGCTCGGGGATCACTCCTGATAGTGCTTGGGAGATCATATATAGTGCCAGAGACTAAACAGGGCCTGCTACATGCAAGGCAAGTGCCTTATCCCTTTTTACTATTTCTCTGGGTTCCCTGAGTTCTCTTTTAATCCTGTAACAACTCAGTGAAGTAATAATTATTATCTCCACTTCACTGGTCAAGACACTGCACTCAGAAGACTGAGGAAACTCCTCAGCCTGACAATATCATCTAAGAGAAGCAGCATGAAATCACAAGTGTGGCTACACCAGCCATTGGAATCCAGATTTTGGGGATGGTGCTCTAAGTTTTCAAGAATTTAATAAATACAATATGAATTGTCTTTATTCCTAGACTCTCTGTCATGCCATTATGATCTGAAGCTCATATTGTTTTAGTTGGTGCTACATGTCACCACAATTCAGTTGCAGAGTTGTAAAATTGTCCTGGCCATTCAGTATATTCCCATGATTGTGGTACCAGAATTATGTCTCAAGCCAACTGGAAAACGACTCAGTTCTGAACTCTGTACATTCAATTGTTTTTAATTTTTACTTACTGGAAAATTAAACCCTGATATGGAAATGCTCATAGCCTGATCACATAAAGAAGAATGTTCAGGCCAGCTTGAGAGTGGACAGCAGGTCTTTCCTATCTTAGAAACTTAGAGGAGAAAGCAGGTCTGAAGATACTGGGAAATTCGTCTGACTGAGCAACAAGAAAGGAGATGTTGCTGGGGTCCTGCTAGGATTTCAACTGGGATTTAGTAACATAATAGTTTGAGGAGCAGGCAAAATGAGAGCTGCTGGGCATGTCCAATCCCAAATGCTGGCCAAACTGCCAAACTGACTGAATTAGCCAAGATTAAACCTTTATGCCCCATGCTACTATTAATGGCCTCTATTCACCAGGTTTCAGCCATAAAACATTAAGATTTCCACTCCTGCCACAGGAGGTACAAAACAATGGCAAATTGACACTTAAAATAGTCATACTCATTGGTCACCACAGGGAATAGCTTGTGGCTACCTCTTTTGTTTTTTGGGCCACACCCAAAATGCTCAGGGTTTACTCTTGGCTATGCACTCAGAAATCGCTCCTGCTGAGGCAGGGAAAATCCGCGAAAGTACACCGGCCCAGTGGGGCTCAACTGTGAAAGACTGTGAGTGTGACCTGTCTATGTCCGTCTACTGTCCTCTTGCGTGAAACTCTTGCGAGTGGGGCAAAAAGAGGCTCCAGAAACCTCGCTCACCCAGACGCCATTTTCAGGGAGGGACTTCAGAGCATAAAAACCGGCTAAGCTTTGCAAAACCCGGCTCCCTGTGTGTGACACCAGGCAGGGAAAATCCGCGAAAGTACACCGGCCCAGTGGGGCTCAACTGTGAAAGACTGTGAGTGTGACCTGTCTATGTCTGTCTACTGTCCTCTTGCGTGAAACTCTTGCGAGTGGGGCAAAAAGAGGCTCAGAGGAGCACGGCCGCTCCGCTTCGCTACGCGGCCGTGCACTCTTTCTAAGGAAAGAACTCCATTGCAACAAGAAGGAAAAATCACACTAAGAACGGCGCTATATCACAGAAGCAAACATTTCTCTCTGGACTGTCTTCTCTGTTGCATGCTCGGGCCTAAGATTTGACCCAGTGTGAGGCTTCATCCACGGAGGACTCCCCTCCCTTAGAGGCAAGTCAGCCCATCCAGAAAGGGAGGAGCCAGAGGAGTGTGCTGCCTACATCATATAGACAATGAATACCACCACAACACGTAGAAAAACCCACAATACAAGTGTGACAATGGGGAAACAACGCAGGCCAGCATCAGACATAGAGAATGAAGATGACAATTCTGAGGACCAGATAATGACTGACCAACTAATCAACCTCTCAGATAAGGACTTTAGACTAGCAATATGGAAGGTGCTCAACAGACTCCAAGAAACCATGGATCGAGTTGAACAGAACACTAATAAGAACCAAGAAAATATGAAGGCAGAAATGACAAAACTCCAAACTGAAATAACATGTCAACTAACAGGACTGAAAAAGTCAGTAAACGAAGTGAATGACAAAATGGATAAGCTCTGGGACAGGGTATCAGAAGCTGAGAATAGACTTGGTGCTGTGGAAGATGAGATACAGAACAATTCCATACAGCAGGAGAGATTGGACAAAAAACTTAAAGCAAATGAGCAGACAATGGAAAAATTAGTCAAAGAATGGGAACAGACGAAAATAGAAGTCTATGATAAGATCAACAGAAACAACTTAAGAATCATTGGAGTCCCAGAGACCCAGGAAGAAAATTTCCAGGAAGAATCAATGGTCAAGAACATCATTAAAGAGAAACTTCCAGAGCTAAAGAATATATGTGATCAAATCCTGCATGCCCGAAGAGTACCAACCAAAAGAGACCCCAGAAAAACCACCCCAAGACACATCCTAGTCACAATGACAAATCCCACAGATAGAGACAGAATTCTGAAAACAGCAAGATCAAAAGGGGAAATCATGTTCAAGCAAGCTTCCCTGAGATTTACAGCAGACCTGTCACCAGAAACACTCAATGCCAGAAAGCAGTGGTGGGATATTGTGACAAGACTGAATGAAATGAATGCTTCACCCAGAATACTATACCCAGCAAAACTCACTTTCCGGTTTGATGGAAGAATACATGGTTTCACAGACAAAAAACAGCTCAGAAACTTCACAGACACAAAACCAGTCTTAAGAGAAAAACTGAAAGACCTAATCTAAGACAAGACTACCCAAAAGACACACCAAATTTTGAAATAAAGATGGCGTTAAATCCCAGGACAATTCTTTCTCTCAATGTCAATGGACTAAATGCACCAGTTAAGAGACACAGAGTGGCTAAATGGATCAAAAAACTCAATCCAACCTTCTGCTGCCTACAAGAAACGCACCTGAATAGTCAGAACAAACATAGACTCAAAATAAAAGGCTGGAGAAAAATTATCCAAGCAAACAACACCCATAAAAAAGCTGGAGTGGCCATACTAATATCAGATAATGCAAACTTTATACTCAGGAAGGTTGTAAGGGACAAAGACGGACATTTTATATTAATCAAGGGGTACGTAGAGCAGGAAGAATTCACTCTCCTAAACATATATGCACCGAATGAGGGGCCAGCAAAATATTTAATACAACTGTTGACAAATCTGAAAAATAATATCAACAACAACACAATAATTGTGGGGGACCTTAACACGGCTTTGTCAACACTGGACAGGTCAACCAGACTGAAACCCAACAAGAATATACTAGACCTGAGGAGAGAAATGGAAGAAAGAGGCCTAGTGGATATATATAGGACACTCCATCCCCAGAAACCTGGATACACATTCTTCTCCAATGTACATGGGACATTCTCCAGGATAGACTACATGCTGGCACATAAAACATACCTCCATAAGATCAAGAGGATAGAAATTTTGCAGACTACCTTCGCTGACCACAAGGCTCTGAAATTATTTGTGAACTCCAAAGGGACTCAGAAGAAACAATTTAACACCTGGAAGTTAAACAGCCTCATGCTCAATAACCAGTGGGTCCGAGATGAAATCAAGGAGGAAATAAAAAGATTCCTGGAAACAAATGACAATAAAGACACAAACTATCAGAACTTATGGGACACAGCAAAAGCAGTACTGAGAGGAAAATTTATAGCTTTGCAAGCACACATAGGAAGGAAGAAGGAGCTTACCTGAGTAGCTTAATGACACAGCTAATAGAACTAGAAAATGCTCAACAAAAGGACCCAAGAATAGGAAGACAGAAGGAAATAACAAAGCTGAGAGCAGAAATCAACGAAGTGGAAACTCAAAAAACAATCCGAAAGATCAACGAAAGCAGAAGTTGGTTCTTTGAAAAAATAAACAAGATTGATAGACCACTGGCAAACCTAACAAAGAAAGAGAGAGAGAGAAACTTGATAACTCGTATCAGGAATGAAAAAGGAGAGATCACTACTGATATGACAGAGATTCAAAGGGTAATCAGAAACTACTTTGAAAAACTCTACGCCACTAAAAATGAGAACCTGGAAGAAATGGATAAATTCTTGGACTCTTATAATCTTCCACGGTTGAAGGAAGAGGATGTAGCATATCTAAACACCCCCATCACCATTGATGAAATTAAAACAGTAATCAAATGTCTGCCGAAAAACAAAAGCCCAGGTCCAGATGGATTCACTAATGAATTCTATCAAACTTTCCAAGAGGAACTACTGCCAATCTTGGCAAGACTCTTTCATGAAATTGAACAAACAGAAACACTTCCAAATAGCTTTTATGAAGCCAACATCACCTTGATACCTAAACCAGACAGAGACGCTACCAAAAAAGAAAATTACAGACCAATATCACTGATGAATGTAGATGCAAAGATCCTCAACAAAATCCTGGCAAATAGGATTCAATGCCTCGTTAGGAAGATCATCCACTACGATCAAGTAGGTTTCATCCCAGGAATGCAAGGCTGGTTTAACATCCGTAAATCTATCAACATAATACACAACATCAATAACAAGAAAAATAAAAACCACATGATCATATCAATAGATGCAGAGAAAGCATTTGATAAGGTCCAACACCCATTCTTGATCAAAACTCTCAGCAAGATGGGAATGGAGGGAACCTTTCTCAATATAGTGAAGGCCATCTACCACAAGCCAGTGGCAAATATTATCCTCAATGGAGAAAAACTGAAAGCCTTCCCTCTAAATTCTGGCACAAGACAAGGCTGCCCTCTCTCACCACTCCTATTCAACATAGCACTGGAAGTACTTGCTATAGCGATTAGGCAAGAAAAGGATATCAAGGGAATCCAGATAGGAAAGGAAGAAGTCAAGCTCTCACTGTTTGCAGATGACATGATGCTCTACTTAGAAAACCCTAAAGACTCTATCAAAAAGCTTCTAGAAACAATAGACTCATATAGCAAGGTGGCAGGCTACAAAATTAACACACAAAAATCAATGGCCTTTCTATATACCAATAGTAATAAGGATGAAATGGACATTAAGAAAACAACCCCATTCACAATAGTGCCACACAAACTCAAATATCTTGGAATCAACTTGACTAAATATGTGAAGGACCTATACAAAGAAAACTATAAAACTCTGCTCCAAGAAATAAGAGAGGACACACGGAAATGGAAACGCATACCCTGCTCATGGATTGGCAGGATTAACATCATCAAAATGGCAATACTCCCCAAGGCATTATACAGATTTAATGCCATCCCTCTAAAGATACCCATGACATTCTTCAAAGAAGTGGATCAGACACTTTTGAAATTCATTTGGAACAATAAACACCCTCGAATAGCTAAAGCAATCATTGGGAAAAAGAATATGGGAGGAATTACTTTCCCCAACTTTAAACTGTACTACAAAGCAACAGTTATCAAAACAGCATGGTATTGGAATAAGGACAGACCCTCAGATCAGTGGAATAGGCTTGAATACTCAGAAAATGTTCCCCAGAGATACAACCATCTAATTTTTGATAAAGGAGCAGGAAATCCTAAATGGAGCAGGGAAAGCCTCTTCAACAAGTGGTGTTGGCACAATTGGATAGCCACTTGCAAAAAATTAAACTTAGACCCCCAGCTAACATCATGTACAAAGGTAAAATCCAAATGGATTTAAGACCTCGATATCAGCCCCCAATCCATAAGATATATAGAACAGCACATAGGCAAAACACTCCAGGACATTACAGGCATCTTCAAGGAGGAAACTGCACTCTCCAAGCAAGTGAAAGCAGAGATTAACAGATGGGAATATATTAAGCTGAGAAGCTTCTGCACCTCAAAGGAAATAGTGCCTAGGATACAAGAGCCACCCACTGAGTGGGAGAAACTATTCACCCAATACCCATCAGATAAGGGGCTAATCTCCAAAATATACAAGGCACTGACAGAACTTTACAAGAAAAAAACATCTAACCCCATCAAAAAATGGGGAGAAGAAATGAACAGACACTTTGACAAAGAAGAAATACACATGGCCAAAAGACACATGAAAAAATGTTCCACATCACTAATCATCAGGGAGATGCAAATCAAAACAACGATGAGATACCACCTCACACCCCAGAGAATGGCACACATCACAAAGAATGAGAATAAACAGTGTTGGCGGGGATGTGGAGAGAAAGGAACTCTTATCCACTGCTGGTGGGAATGCTGTCTAGTTCAACCTTTATGGAAAGCGATATGGAGATTCCTCCAAAAACTGGAAATCGAGCTCCCATACGATCCAGCTATACCACTCCTAGGAATATACCCTAGGAACACAAAAATACAATACAAAAACCCCTTCCTTACACCTATATTCATTGCAGCACTATTTACCATAGCAAGACTCTGGAAACAACCAAGATGCCCTTCAACAGACGAATGGCTAAAGAAACTGTGGTACATATACACAATGGAATATTATGCAGCTGTCAGGAGAGATGAAGTCATGAAATTTTCCTATACATGGATGTACATGGAATCTATTATGCTGAGTGAAATAAGTCAGAGAGAGAGAGAAAAACGCAGAATGGTCTCACTCATCTATGGGTTTTAAGAAAAATGAAAGACACCCTTGTAATAATAATTTTCAGACACAAAAGAGAAAAGAGCTGGAAGTTCCAGCTCACCTCAGGAAGCTCACCACAAAGAGTGATGAGTTTAGTTAGAGAAATAACTACATTTTTAACTGTCCTAATATTGAGAATGTATGAGGGAAATGGAGAGCCTGTTTAGGGTACAGGCGGGGGTTGGGTGGGGAGGAGGGAGATTTGGGACTTGGGTGATGGGAATGTTGCACTGGTGATGGGTGGTGTTCCTTTTATGACTGAAACCCAAACACAATCATGTATGTAATCAAGGTGTTTAAATAAAAAAAATTATAAAAAAAAATAAGTTAATGCATGAAATAAAAAAAAAAAAAAAAGAAATCGCTCCTGCCTGGGGGATCATATGGGACACCAGGGGATTGAACTGCAGTCCATCCTAGGCAAGCATGGGCAAGGCAGACACCTTACTGCTTGCACCACTGCTCCAGCCCCTTGTGTCTACCTCTTAATGCCACCAACTTCTCATCACAGAGCACAGAAAAGCATCCTTGTTTTCTACTCCAAGAAGTAAGGAGTTGGCATAAAGGGATGGTGGGGGGCATTTCAGAATAAACTGTCTTAATATATATCTTAGAAAATTAACCCCTTATTAGCTGGATATTGGGTGAATAGTTTCTCCCATTCCATTGGTAGTCTTTTTTCCTAGTCACCATTTCCTTTGAGGTACAGAAACTTCTTAGAGTAGTCCCATTTGTTTGTATTTGTTTCCACTTGCTTGGTGAGTGGTGTTTCATCCTTGAAGATTCCTTTAGCTTCTAAGTCATGAATTGCTCTGCCTACATTTTCCTCTATGTACTTTATGATTTCAAGTATGATATCAAGATATTTAATTCATTTTTATTTGACTTTTGTGCATGGCATTAAAGAGAAGTCTGAGTTCACTACTTTTGCATGTAGCTAACTAGTTTTCCCAATTCCATTAGTTGAAGAGGCTTTCCTTTCTTCACTTTGTATTTCGTGCCCTTAATCAAAGATTCATTAATTGTATACCTGGGGTCCATCTTGAAATGTTCATCTGATCTGAGGGTCTGTCTTTATCCCAATACCAGGCAGTTTTAATGACTACTTCTTTATAATACAGTTTGAAGTTGGGGCGAGTGATACTTTCCATCTTTTTCCCTAAGGATTGTTTTAGAGATTAACAAGAAAAAAAAATCTAACCCCCATCCAAAAATGGGAAAAAGAGATGAACAAAAACTTTCTTAAAAAAAATACAGCTGACCAAGGGAAAAATGAAAAAAAAATGACCCACAGAGTTAATCAGGGAAATACAAATCAAAACAATGAGATATTGCACCATGAAGACTGGCACACATCTAAAAGACAAGAACAACCAGTGCTAGTGTGGATGTAAGGGGATTCTCATTCACTGGTGACTGGAATGTCAACTGGTCCAACCTTTTTGGAAAATAAGGGTATTCCTCAAAACACTAGAAACTGAGTTCCCACAAGACTCAGAAATACCTCTCCTAGGAATATATCCTAGGGGCCCCAAAATACAATGTCAAAAAAGACAGCTACACTCCTATGTTCTTTGTAGCACTATTAATAGTCAAAATCTGGAAACACCCACGCAGATGAGTGAATAAACTATGTATCTACACAATGGAATACTATGCAGCTGTTAGGAAAAAATGAAGCCATGAAATCTGCTAATACATGGATGGATATAGAGACTATTGTGCTGAGCAAAATGAGCCAGAAGAGAAACATAAAATGATTGCATTCATTTGTGGAATATAAAAAAGATAGTATGGTAATAATATCCAGAGACAATAGAGATGAAGGCCAGAAGGACCAGTCCATGGTAAGGAGTTTGCCATAATAGTAGGCAAGTGCAGTTAGGGCAGAAAATGAACCATTATGACAGTGATAGTAAAAACGATCACTCTGGACAAGAATTAGGTGCTAAAAAAGAGATAAAGTGATATGTATGATATCTCTTCACTAACAATATTTAAACCACAGTGTCTAAATGAGAGAGAGAGAGAGCAAGAGCAAGAGAGAGAGAGAGAGAGAGAGAGAGATCAAGACAGTGGTTGGGCGGGGGGAAAGTATAAGGGTGGGTAGGTGGGAAACTTGGAACATTGTTGGCAGGAAATGTGCACTAGTGAAGGTTTTTGTGCACTGTATGACCAAAACTCAATCATGAACTTGATAACTGAATTCCACAGCTATTCAATTATTCAATTATAGAATTTGTTAAAAAAAAAACTGTCTGAATACAGTTGCTTCTGTTCTCCAATTCAATTCATAGAGAGAAAACAAGAGCAGAAGTTATATTTCTGTTAGGTTTTTTTGTTTTTTTGTTTTTTTGAGAATGGTGGGGCATGCCTGGCTATGCTCAGAGGTCACTTCTGAAGGGCTTGAGAAACAATATGGGATGCTGGGGATTGAACTTGGGTTCCCTACCTGCTGTACTGTCTCTATGGCACCTTTGTTAAGCTTTTGTTAGGCTGATCTGTCATTCATCTGCCTGTTCATTCATCCATCCCCACATATGTATTTCCTCACTGTGCTGGAGTACTGAGGAAACAGAAAGGACTAAGTTTCAACACTGGCCTTGTTGCAGCGATGCCCTCATAAAAAATACCATTGTTCTCTGGTCTGATTTTAAGAGAAGACACACACAGAATAAAAATTGTTTTATTTTATTGCTTCATTTTACTGACTAGAACGCCAGTTATATAGTGGATATAAGTAAAAAAATAACAAAATCCTTACAAATAATACTTTGCTGTTACAGTACTGAATAATTAGTGGAGTTTGCAATTATGGTACAACTTTAAATAACATTCTAATAATAGAATAAACACAATCTGGGACTAAGGCTAAAGATTTGTAAAAAGAAATCGGACACTATGTAAAAACTCAAAAAGCTCATATCTCAAACTACATAAATCATGTACATCAATACATGAACATCAACAAAAC